>NC_067475.1:4067503-4367503 GCF_947179515.1 Apodemus sylvaticus
AGAGTTGAACAGATGGGGCAGATCCTAAATGAAAGGGGCACAGTGATACTGCATGTGTTGAAAACTTGGCATTATTCCTGGGTTTCTTAGTTTTATTCTTACTCATGAAATACTAAAAATGATGAAAAGTCTCCATGTCATACCTATATCAGATACTGGGTGCTTTGACTCAGATAAGCAGTGCTGAAATTCTCAGTTTACATTCTGTCAGGAACAGTCTCCATGCTAGGGAAAGGTTATGAAAATAGTGAGCAACAATGAAGAGATTACAAAGATATACATTTGGTGACAGCATCATTACAGTCCAATGCAGGAGTGAAACTCAAGACAGCAACAGAGTTATGTCCAGAGAAAGTAGGTCTCTCTTTCTCCTTGCAGTTGGCAATCACACTATCAGCTGACACCGCTAAAGGAAACTTTTATTTTCAGATTTTTGTTTTATTCAAACTATAGTCCAAATGTTTTATTATATTTTTGGGCTCTTGATAATAGCTGAACTTGTGCTGGAGTAAGGATATTTTGGGTCAAAGATATTGTGGGTGGGTGGGAGGGTGGGTGTCTTATCTTAATCCATCCACTGGGTATCCTGATGGGCTACTGCCTATAGGAGGTAGCCACTTCAGGCTCTATATCCAATCTACTGCTAAGAGTCTCAGCTAGAATCATCCCATAGATT
The DNA here is from genome assembly GCF_947179515.1 of Apodemus sylvaticus. NCBI lineage: Eukaryota > Metazoa > Chordata > Mammalia > Rodentia > Muridae > Apodemus > Apodemus sylvaticus. The sequence goes on from NC_067475.1 coordinate 4,068,180, forward strand.
CTTTTTGGGGCCTCCCCATAGTCCAAAATTTCTGCCATGCCTTAGATGTGTCCCATTGCCACTGATTTCCCTGTTAAGCTCCACCCTCCCCCTCCCCCATCACCTTTGTGACCCAGTACTCTCTATCCAAATCTGGTATCTATGTTATTTCCCCTCTGAGTAAGATTCAGGATTCCTCCCTTGAGCTTCATCTGCTTCCTACCAGGCCTCTTATCATGTGACCACACTCCCGCATAGGACAGTGACACAGATCAGAACAGAGTTCTCCATGCTAATAAGGTAAATAGAGTGGCCCTGAAAGTTTAGCCAATAAGCTTCCATTCTCAGATGTTCCTTCCTGCAAAAGGTATTTAATCTCTGGTCCAACCAGCAGAGGTGGTATGTGCCAACTTTGCATGATGAGCAATTAATAAACAGCTTGGCATCAGGGACTTTCTCTTTCATCAAGAACTGCCTTGTGGAGTATGGAGAAAGCAACCCAGGTCTCCCACAGAAGGACAAAAGGCCCCTAAGTGCTCCCAGACAATGGCTGCCAAGCTAAGACATGGTTTCCCCTGTTTCACCCCAACCCTGCCCCAGGCTCAGAAGCATCTGGATGTCCAGGAGTCTGAGAACCTTCAGTCCTTGCCTCCTCACAGGCCTGCAGGTCCCCTTCCTTCCCAACTCCATGAGGTTTTTCAGGAGCAACTGGATGCTTGAGAGCTAGGGAACCCCCAACTTTGGCCACATTCTATATCATGTCTCATTTAGGCTGAAGCCCCCACATCCAGAGCTGCATTCTCCCACCCCTGAGTGCTGCATTGGTGCTTCCTGCTCAAGCGGTCAGAGCTGGTGTTGGCACTGCAGCTGTCAATCTGCAGTGTCTGCTATCGTTTGCTTTGCTCCTTTCTGACAATACTCCACAATCTAGGTTGTGAGACACTACTACTACACTGACCTCTATTCAAATCCAAGGTCCACTGGCCCTACAATCTGCTATTTTGCACTCTCGTGTGTGTGTGTGTGTGTGTGTGTGTGTGTGTGTGTATGTGTTCTACATGTGTTCATAAACATGGTAACATATATGTCTACATGTATAGGCATGGTTGATATTGACATCAGGCATGTTTCTTGATCTGTTTGATACACACACATGTGTGTATGATATATACTTATGTATATGATATATATCAACATACATATATATACATATACATAATATATATACATATTATATATACACATATATTGGTATATAAACATATGGTACATACCAATATATACATATCAGTATATATGATATATTTATATATTGATATATAAGGTAGCTCACTTGAATCCAGACCTTCATGGTTTTGTAAGGTACCCATTCTCTGGCTCCCAAGTTCTGGAATTATAAGCAGATGCAGCTCTCTGCCTATTGTTTACATGTTTACATGGCTGTCAAAAATTTGTAGTCTAGGCCTCAGTCTTTTTGTTTTTTGTTTGTTTGTTTGTTTGTTTTTGTTTTTCAAGACAGGGTTTCTCTGTATAGTCTTACTATCTTGGAACTCACTCAGTAGACCAGGCTGGCCTCGAACTCAGAAATCCGCCTGCCTCTGCTTCCCAAGTGCTGGGATTAAAGGCATGCGCCAAAACTGCCCAGCTAGATCTCGGTCTTGAATGACAAACTCTTTACAAGCTGAGTCTCTTTTCCACCCCACTCATCCTGCACTCTCATATGTTCCATTTCAGCTTCATGACTGACTCTCCTATGATAACTTTATCAGCAGTATTCAGTTTCTCACATTATATTTGCATTGTTTGCTTAGGGCTTGACTCAGTTTAACAATAACTCCTAAGAAGATAGAAATGCTGTACAACATGGAATTGTAACCCACAGTATTTCACCTAGTATTCTAGTAGTTTTAGATGAGTGTGTTAGGGAGGGTACACATGATTGCCTACAGTTGTTATGAAAACAGGTCTGGGACATCTTTCAATGTTTGTGTGCTTGCCTAGCATATACAACACTCAAAACCTGGGTTTTATGCCAAGCAGTACATATAAGCAAGAACAGAAAATCAACCATTATTTGTATAGTATAATTTAAATAAGACTGTTTTTTCTAAGGTGGGCTGAAAAAATTGGTATTGAATTTTTTTAAATGTTAATTATGATATATTTACTATATGAAAAATTAAGCATTAAGGATTAATTTTCATTTCAGTGGCCATTTCAGCATTCACTAGTGCTTGTATATGTGCAATGAATGTGTTTATAATATATTTATTCATCATATATATATATATATATATACATACATATTTATATATATCAAGGATATACACCAATGTGCTCGGTTAGTAAGCCATAAGAAAATAAATTATGATTGAGCTATATTTTATGTCATCCTAAGGTGATATATGAAGGTTCAAAAGGATGTGTGTTTATGACACAAATTATTACCCAATTAAGTCAAAACAGCTTTCAAATTCATCTTCAGGCATGCCCAGGAGAATAGAATATGAGGGTTTGCTTTGGAGATATTTGTTGTGGAATGTAAAGGTAAATACATCTCATTAATTTATAGTCTAATACTGACATTTTACTGAAAGGTAAAATTTATTTTTGTAGCAAGAAAGGTAGCATCAGTCATGAAATATCCAAAACTTTCAACGTGTATCCTGGTAGCCCAAGCTTACAGTTTTGAAATGTTAGGAATGCAGTTGACACTAAGTAGTAAGTGTTATTTCCATGCCACTTGGCACTCACAAATATATATTTTCATACATTGCATGTGGAAAACCATTCCTTTTGGACAATCAGTTCCTGGATTTCATTCCTCTAGAATAGTACTTTAAAGTCACTTTTATAATACATTTTCTTTTACAAACTACAACTTCTGATGGTATTGTCTGAGATAAAGTATATTCAGAAGAAATGCCAGACATGGGTTTAACCCTGATAGGCTCTTTCCTACAGTGTTGGAAGTAATGTCCAGAACTAATCAATCCAAGTTGTGCATTCAGCTTTGTGTGTCAAGCAAGGCAAGACCTGAATTGCCCAACCAAATGTCTATCTTAGAAACATCTCTGGTGTTAGCTTTATAATACACTTATTATCTAATTAAGACATTTTCCTTTCCTGACCATATCTTGGTTAGTTACGCTGATATGCAACAGCATAGATATAACATGTAGACTTACTTCAGTTAGAGGTAGAGGCTGTGAAGTACTTAACAAGGTTGGTCTTTACAACGAGAGACGTCTGCACTTTAGATGCATCAAGCAGTAATTTGTAATTGACAGTTTTCTTACCTAAAGCCTTCTCCGTCAAGAGATTGTTCTCCAAAGACAGTCAGCTGGGTAAATGTCAGAGGCTCAAAAAGTAAATTATAGGGCAAACAGTGTTGATATTTCTATGAAATGGAAGAAAGGCGTATTTATTTTTAAAATATAGAATTTTATTTAAAACAAGTGAAAACCTTCTCTCTGTGACCTTTCCAAGATTCCAAACAGTGACGAATTTGGTCATTACAAATAACCTTTTCCAGAAAGGGCCTAAGTATTCAGGACTTCCATTTGGTAATGTATAAGAATTAATTTTGTTCCTACAATATAACTCTTGACATTAAATTTTTATATTTTGTCCCTGATAATACAGTTTTAAATAAACTTTGAAAGGGGAAACATGTAAGAAAATAGCTACATGGCAATCCATTGTTTTAACTGCTGTAGGGTAAATCAGCCATGAGCTCCAATGTAGATGGTTCTGTTTGTCCAAGTTTGTGGAACCTTATACTCCTAAGCTTTGCTTACAGATATCGGAATTCTACTGAGTAGCTCCATGGTAAGCAGTTGTCAATTCAGCACACTCTTTATTCTGAGTTTTTTGATTGGTCAGTTGTTTGAAACCTAAAACTCTTTTTTACAATATGAATAATATTGTGGGTTTTTTCCAGATTGTTTCTCAAGTTAATGTCTACTAGTTTTAGACTGTTGGGCAATTAAAAGAGAACATGAATGTGATATTCATGTATTACAGGAATATTATTCCAATTTGTTTATAAGATTATGAAGATAAACCAAAGCACTGGCCAAGATAGCTACTTAACCTGGAACAACACAGTCTTGTGTCATGACATCTCCACTGGGGCACAGGTTCTAAACTCTGGCTTGCAATCCTAGGCCAAAACCCTTTCTGATACATTTGACTTTAGTGCTTTCTTCCCAATCACCATTTCTGAATCACTAAAAGCTGAGAGTATCTGAGCTTCATCTTGCTTGTTGTAGATTCTTGTTTCTTCTCTGACTACATCTGAATGATGGAGCACACAATGAAGCCACAAAGGAAGCTGAGATTTGAACTTTCTTACATGATGGAACAGGAAGGTGAACTTTCTTTAGTACTCTACATAAAATGGGAGACGCAAACTATTTTTTCATTTTGTTTAACATTTTAATCAATACTTGTGCTAGATTGCAAGGTTCCGGGACTCACTGGCATCCTCATACACTTTTGTCATTTTCCTTTGCTCTAGGCCCTCATGCTGTTATAGCCATGCTGCATATAGTCTTTCCTAAGCACAGTCATCTCCCAGATCTTGTTTGTTCAGTTTTTAATTTTTCTAATGGAGCCAACGGATTTCTCATGCAGGTTCATTTCTTGTGTAAATTCTAACCCTCAGATACTAGGATTAAGACTGGCCTAGAAATGGCACCAAAGTTGATATTTTTAGACAAATGACTGAAGGAATGTATGACTGAATGCCAAAATAATGACTTAATTTGAATTTGAAGCACACTTCACCTTAAAATGCATGTTTATATTCATTTCATCTTACATTCTGCAAAGAACAAATTAATACTTTTTCATTTGTAGAACATTTAGAGTGCTGATTAATGATTGGCAATAGGACACTTTTTTTTTAAAAAAAATCTAAATTAGCTTTGCCTTTTCAAAGTCTTAAGAGAAGATTGTCTGGATGTCCTCTTATCCTGTACCTAACTAAAAGGTTGCTGCTTACTTTTAGGCCTCCCATATCCCTGCTTCACCAATCAGCAACCAGACATATTCTTCATTGTTGTGCAGGGAGATATATCGAAATAAAGTGAAACAAGGGAAATGTTTGCAAAGTCTATTATTTACTTTAACAAGAGAAAAGATGTCTCAAAGAATAAAATTAGAACATGGTATGAACTACCTTGCAAAGAAGACTGAGCTTACCAAGAGTTGAGAGGAATCTAAATATACTTAATGCCTGAGTGTGTTACAAAGAACATGGCAAGTCACAGAATACTCTGGTTGAAGGGGACATGATCCCCATAGGGTCCTTCTTGAATGTTTCACTCCTTAGTTGGGTCTGCTTAGTAGGTAGGGTCTACCTAGGGTGTTCCAAGGTTGTGTTTGAACTTTCTTACATTATGGAACAGGGAGGTGAACTTTCTTTAGTACTCTACATAAAATGGGATATATCCTTGTATATATCCTCTTTGGCTCCAATCTCTTCTTTATTTGATACTTCTAGTCTACCTTCTTGGAAGCATTCATTGCCAAGGGCTGTCTATCCATTTCAGGGGGCCAAATCCCCAGTGCCCTAAAACTAAAAGCCATAAACTATAAAGGCCAAAGGCCAGGTATTAAATACAGGATACAAATTTAACTCAGATTAGGTACAAGGCTGAAAAAATATTTTAATTACAAATTAGAAAAAAGAAAGAAACCTTATTGAAGCATTGCCTGTTTTGGAATGATCTAGACATCTGGAATGTTTGTGCAACCCATTAAAATAAGACAAAACATTTCAAGAAAACTACCCTATGACAAAGGAGAATAGTTTCACCTGGAACATTCTTTTTTGTGATAATTCTTTTCTATTTCTTGTACTTCAGTACACTTATTATATTTTGAAATCATTCCTGTACCTCTAGGTATAGGCAAGGGCGTGGTGGACATGATTAATGCCATATATCAGCTGAACACTTCATACTGATACAAGTCTAATTTCACCAGAGACACATGTAATTTTTGCATGTAAAAATTGATTCAAATGTACATTCTAAAGGTAACAAATATTTTGAGATACTTTATACCAATCTATTCCCCCCCCTCTCCCTCTCTCCCTGTTCCCCTCTCCCCCTTCTCTACTGAAAATGTGGTGCATGTTTAAAGTCTAGTAAGTGATACATTAAGAAAGTAATGGTGTTGGTCAGTCACAGATATTTTTAGAGCAAATTGCTAATGAGTAAAACCTCACACAGTTTAGTTTAAACTGGGGGTTAACAGTAGGTACTTTTCAATGGGAGTGAATTTTATCTCAATATAATCACCTGATGACTGAATGTACCAATCTGTAATACCACAGACATTTCAGGGAATAAGTGGTATTATTTTATTCCTATAAAACTTAAGCTACAATCTGAAAGGTTGGACATTTCTGAAATCAAGAGAACGAGCAAGGTTTGTTTTTAGTTCTATGGGTGTCTTCAATTGTTTGCATTCTTATCCTTTACTCTTCCCACAAAATTGAGCTGTCTCAATTCATAATTGATTGAACTATTCATGAGTGATACTCAAAACCAAATTACTAAGAAGTACCCTTTCAAAAATCTCCTTGGAGTTGCTGAGCCTCCCAATCAGATATGACCTTCATATTTAGCAACTCATGGCATTTTAGTATCTTTCTCTCTTTCACAGAAAGTTTAGTTTTTGTAATTACTTGCTCTCTGTCCTGGTTCTTTTACTAAATTATATCATATCATAATCTCATAAAAGTAAGAATGTATTAGGGAAAAACCACATGAGTTTTCTTAGTTACTTTTCTATTGCTGTGAAGAAACATCATGGCCAAGGAGACTTACACAAGGAAGAATTTAGCTGGGACGTCCATAAACTTTCAGAGGATTAGAGTTCATGAGTATCATGGTAGGACCTGTAGTTGCAGGAAGGCAGGAAAATAGAGGCCACATCAGATCTACAATTGCAGGCAGAGGAGAGATTGAGCCTGGAATAGGCTTTGGAAACTTCAAGGTCTACCCCAGTGGCCTCTTTCAATAAGGCTACACCTCCTAATCTTTCTCAGTTCTAACAAGATACCAAGAATTCACACATGAGTCTATTGGGTCTCATTCAAATCACCACAAGGCCTGGGTCAGTCTGTAACACAGCAAATTCTGCATATGTAAAGGACATACACATATCCAGTCTTTTGCAACTGGAAATTAATGCTGATTTTGTTGTTGAAAAGGCTGTCCATTTCTTCCACTTCCTCCTAAATCACTCATTTGCATTTTAAATGGTGCTGCATGAATCCCTCTATTCACTTGATACTGGGCTTTACCTTTAGGCTCACAAGTTCTTTAACAGTGAAAACTGACATACTCTCCATCAAATTCATCTTGCATCTTAATTTCCAAACCTGAGAACGTTTTGCATTGTTCTTGCAACAGGAATGGGTGGGAAGCCCTTTTAATGTCTCAGAAAACAAGAATTTATGACCTGTAGTCTAGTGACTTGTTCTAGGACAAAGACCTCTTTTCCTTATCAGAGTTCATAGCTCCCATGCTCCTTGATCCCCATTTGATTTTCTGCCTATAACAATACAAACAACTTGTTATATTTTTAGTAACATGTCCATCATAAAATAAGTCTCTAAGGGCTATAAGAATACATTTCTCATAAGTGCTGATTTAGATGCTTTACTCTCAGCTGTCCAATTTAGGAACCATGAATTTGCACACCCATATTTCTCTAAAATGGAAATATAAAGCTAGGGGATTGCTCTTTCATTGACCACACTGCAGAGGATGGGGGGAGGACATACTCTCCCCATGTTTGAATAATTTGAGAATGAATCAGATCAGGAAAATTCTAAGCCTCGTACATATAGATCACATTCAGGTATCCTAGACAGACACAAACAAAAACATGTTCAGAGATCTCAAATCCATCTGCTGTGGAGCTGCAGACTGCTTTGGGGACTTTAGAGAGGTCCCCAAATTTCTCAATACAAGAGCTGTGAAGGCTCTTTAGTAAACTTCTGTTTCTGAGTTGAGATGAGGAAGATGACAAAATATTGGAGACAGAACACAACTTTTTTTTTATATAAATATTTTTAAGTTAAACCAGTTCTTTTGAAATGATAGTTATATTTTAAGATTACAAGTACAGAAAAAAGAAAGGACAGAAGTTGGAAGAAAAAGAGTAAGAATAAAAAAATAATTAAAATCGAGCATACTGGTATCCCAGTGAATGGGGTGTCAAGGGATTGGGATGGACCCAGAGAGCAGATGCAAATATACCAGAGTGGGCAAAAAAGCACTGGCCTCTGGCAGAGCACATAGACAGGTTGTAATGACCTCTCAGCTTCAGTAGAAAACCAAGACCCACCACAAATGGCTGGAGCCAGAAGGGTGTGATTGTGATCCCACTATTTGTGTATGGGTAATTGTTCACAAATGCATTGATACCCTCCTCCCTCTCCCTTTTCCTCCTTCCCCCTCCTTTCCTCCCTCCTTCCTGTTCTCTCTCTCTGTCTGTCTGTCTCTCTCTCTCACACCACACACACACCCAAAGTAGAATGCTCATTGTCTCAGCTGATTGACTGTCCTAATAACAAAAGTATCACACCTCTCACTGACAACTTCTGTTCATTAAGAAATGTAATGATGTGATAGATTCAACAGAGAAAATAGACCGAGAATGGAAGGACGCTGTGACTAGTGGTGGTATTTTATGTTGACAGCATGGGACAGTGGGACAGTCTTCCTGTTGGGGGGGAATTGGTAGTTGGGCTATTATTAGAAAAGTTGGAAAGAGAGTGAAAGGTGAAGGATTAAAAAAGCAAAAACAAAACAACAACAACAACAACAACAAAAAAGAACAGGGAAAAAAAACCCTGAAGCTCTGGGTAGAATCCTGGGGTCTCAGATGGCACCATCATAAGGATCCTGTTATTTCCTGTGATTTATTATGTTTTTCTCCCTGACATGTGTTCAGTTAGCTCACTGTGAGAGCTGGGACATCAACACAGGAGCCACTGCATAGAGCTGTAGGAACCACTGTCAAATCAATGAAATAATTAAAGTCAGGTTAAAAATCCCGCTGTTTCTCAACAGGTGCTTTCAGAAGGATTCAACACATATGCTCATGTTTCAAGTCCTGTAAGATTCTTGTTGGCTTAAAATTATACCACTCAAGAAAGTTAATATTGATTTTTTTCTTTTAAAAAGAATTAAAATCTATATAGACAATTTAGTAGAAACCTGCCTTTTAAAAATACCAATCCCAAATAGACAACAGGTTATATTAGGGCAACTCCTGCTCAATATGTAACAATATGATATGGTACTGCTCATTACCATGAAAAAAGACATAAATCAACCCAGGAAAACCACCAATAATAAAAATAAAAGGCAAAAGTGCCTAGTCCAGAAACTGTCTTGAATCTACTTCTTTCATGGACATGAATTATTTGTTTCAAAGAATGTGTTTTTTGTTTGTTTGCTTGCCTTTCATTAGTTTGTGCCATACTTCTTATATAAGAGAAATCTAGGAGTCCTTAAGTCAATTTAAATACCTGTCGCCACAAAAGCAATTAAAGAGCATTATGTTTTGTTTTGTTTTGTTTGATTTTGTTTTGTTTTACAATTTCAGAGGACAGAGTCTATCTTGGCAGGTAAACCATGAAGGCAGGAGAGAGAAACTAGCTAAGCATACCTTTATCCACACCCAGGAATGAGAGAGCATGGGAGCGAGTTGAGTTGGGAGGGCTAGATGGCAGTAATGTCCAGCCTCCAACAAGATGCTCCCTTCTAAGGAGTCTATAACCTTCCAACAAAGCAGTACCAACTGGGAACCAAGTGTTCTCCTGCTGAGCCTTTAGGAGACATTATTTACTCAATCCTCTATACTCACATAGAAATAGAACATGTCAGAAAGACTTGCAAATATACTTTTGTGCCCCATCCCACAGCTGCTGAGCAAGAAGCTCTTATAGTGGGGCCATCATGTAAGATGCATCTACTTACAGCTCTCCATATGGCTTTCATGTCCATTCAGGTTTGAGAGCCAAAATCTCAACCAATACTTCCTCATTTGTTTCAAAACATAGTTTCCTTCAATGCCTGACCTGATAACTTTTGTAAAGGCTGTAGTAAAGTCTACCCAGAAGTGTCCAGACTGTTTTCAGTTGTGATGCAGTTATGTAAAAGTTTCCTCTAAACCTCTACCCTGTCATGAATTTCCTTAGGCAGGAAGGTAAACAACATAGAATCTGATCTGTACTTTGGTATCTGTACACTGGTTCCCTATCTGGGTTGAGTAGACATGTGTGTGTTTTGTCTCACCAGGAAAAGTTCTTATATTACTCACATACCACAGCTCTGTTCCTCAGAGTGGTTTCCTTGCTTCATGCTGAAAGATATGACTTATTGAAATCATATTGTACTGTATGTTTGCACCTTTGAAAAAGAAGCGATATGGCCTATGGATGTTTTATTTGCATTATTTGTTTCTAAATATCAATACAAATATTACATATGGGGTATAGTGAATATGTATCAGATGAATCATAACATTGAAAGCATGGTAGTTGCACATAAGCTGCTGTAGGGGTCCTTGATTTGAATGAGTGAGAGTATTGATCCAGTCATTATTTTCTGGATTTGGTTGGCTATTGTAAAAGGAAGGGACTTAATTCATTTCTAATTACCAGAAGGAATCCCTAAACCCAGTTTAGGAAACTAGGTTTCAATATCAATGAGGATTTCAATAAATAACTTATGTTAACTATAAAAGTGAATCATCCATATTTGGCAGGTAGAAGCAATAATCAAGATGAATATATTCCATTGGGTATTTACCTACATATGCACAGATGGCAAAAGCAGGCTGGGAAGATGCACCTCACGTTACTCAAATATCTTAGAGCCTTGTAGCTAGAGAAATACTGAGACCAGGTTCACTACACAGAGCCTCCCCACTTTGTTTACTGATAGCTGGTTGGTGCTAGGTAACCAGACCACAGCTATTTCAGTTCTACTTCTAGTCTCTTCAACCACCTCTTTCTGACCCAGCAACACTGTTTGGAACAGAGGTTATGGCATCTGGCAGAACTTCCACTTTCTCCATTTCTTTAATAAGTGGTGCTCTTGTTGGATACATTTTTAATATTTATTCAAAAATCACAAAATTATTTAAAGGTGGTACCTGTCTTGATTTAAAACCCAAGTATTAATTTTACATAAATGTATGTATAAAATACAGTTGGGTAAAACTCATATTTGTGGCATGTATTAAATTTCTGCTGATGAATTAACTCCATTATGACAACAGAGGGTGTTCAGCAAATAAGCTTCATAGTATATTCTTGTCAAAAAGGATACAATCATTTGTTAAATTTCTATTATTTTTCAAACAATTTGGTGCCATTTAGAAATTAATTGAATGTGACAGTGAGCTTAAGAGTATAGCTCATCAATACACACAATGGCAACACTCCCTCAGAAGGTCACTGTCTTGTTTGTTTAATTTACTGAAATTGGGAGAAGCAGGTCAGTCACTTAATTAAACCTGTAATATAAATACAAAACATTACACTTCCTCCACTGTTATCAACCATTATATAATAAATAGAAACAGGAAAGCAAGCATTGCTTTGTAGTTATTGATATAATTAAAAGCTATGAATTAATCAAAGTAATTTATCAACTTCCCTAGTTCTGCAGACAAGAAGCCTTTTATACAGTAAGTTGTACCAATGTTTTTGTATTTGTCACACTGGGCAAGAATGCTTAGGTTGGTGTGGTGAAGCTAGCCTTTTATCCTAGCATTATTTATTATCTAGTATGGGAGTATGTGTACGTGTGCTGCCTTTGTGAACACATTACCATGGTTCTTTTGTCCCACAAGGTCTTGCCTCTTCAATGTTCACTACTCAGCATGGCTACAGTATAAGCCTGTAACACAAGCATTTGGGCATGTGATAACTGCAGCAGGCAAAATGCAATTCCGTAAGCTATAATCTAGACAAAAACAAAGCTTAATGCCCAAGATAAAATCATTGGGAATTTCTAAACTTTATTTTTCTCTGATTCTGAAATTTTCTTCCTTGTAGCTTGTAAAGTTTTGGGGGCAAACGACGAAACTGAAGAGTATTTCCCCTTCCCTGGGCCCTGGATGTATTCCTGTTCTGTGATTCAACCACTCCAGAGTCAAACATCAGCCCATGCTGTCATTTAGTCTTAGCTCTGTCCCTTGTTAACATTGATCCTGACTCCCGTATGGAAGGTATCTGAGGAGATACAGCCCACACGTAGGGGCACATGTCAGGAGAGCCTCATCTCAATGTGATTCTGAACTTGGACTTAGCTTGTACTCTGAAGCGTGTACTCTGAAGGCCAGGCTTCTGCCTCTCCCAGCCTCCACACTCCCCAGCCTTTCAGTGAGTTCCCTCTGTGATCTCCCTCTCCCTCAGCTGAGGATTCTGGTTGCTCTGTAGTCAGAGAAAGTTCACACTTTTCCTCTTTGTGCTTGCCTCTTGCTAGTCTTCCACTCAGCTTTCCTGTTTATGATGCTGAGCTCATCAGGTGCCAAGGGAACCTTAATGTCACACACTACCCATAGCACTCCTAGCCATGTCCACTCGGATCTGCAAACAGCTAAGCCAGAAACCAGCATACTACAGTAAACATTGCTTGGCTATGTTATCATCTTAAATGGAACTCTGAAGTACAGGGAGGGAAGAATTCAGAATGCTGAAAGTATCAATGAAAATGGAATTTTCAGATATACTATATATTTTTATTTTTATGGTGGCTACAATATAGTATTTCTCTGGTGTTTTACTTAAGGAATGATCTTAATCAATTTATTTGCTATATGATAAAAATTAGTAGCTAGACTAACTTCACATTGTAGAGAGACACAGAACATTAATTTCTGTATTTGAGGATGTTATATGCTAGCTGTAGAGGCAAAATAAATAAATTCCCAAGAAAAATATAAAAAGGAGGCTTAAGGATTTAGTGATTAAAAAATTAAGAGTCTTCATGTTACAATTTAAAAAAAGGCTGCTATTTTGCCCTTGGATGATGGTAGGGATGATGATACAGCACAAGCAAGCTGCAAACAAACTGTAATACTTGTGTTTTCCACCATTTATCATGCCCCATATCCTCTGCTTCAATTAGGCAGAGTAAAGATATGGCCAGGTCCTTCTGTTCTATGGTAAACATGAACTTCCTGTCACCAGTCTCAGCCTGGAACCTTTATAGATACTCAAATGGGCTTAGCATCAATGTGTACTGTGTGCCACACATGTAACATGTAAATTCACACAACCAAAACACCAGGAGTGTTTTGACCAATGCCCAGTGTGAACCGTCCATCTGACATGATATAAACTCACAGGACCAAAACATTGGAGGCTAACTGGCCTGCTCATCAGTGTTTTACCTTCAGTACTTCAAATCTCTTTTGTAACTTGGGCAAACATTATCAGTCTACACTACAAGAATCTGACAATGCACAGATCCTGGCATCTTAAGACCCCAGGAAGTGAACATTGCTTACATGATAGCACCCTGTTCTAAGTGCTGATAATGACATAATAAGGTGAGCATTATCGCAGCATCTGTAGAAATAAAGTGAGACCATCGGTACCTGTCAAGTCTATTTCCTTACCTCCTCCAGGTGCAGCAATTAATAATCACACCAGCAAGACCTCACACCCCAGTGTCTGCCACAGCAATAAACAGTAGCAGAAAGGGAGGATGAGGAAGCCAGCTGGTGCATCAGGGAGATATCAGCCTCATGCACAACCAGGGATTGCCTGGGGTTCCAAAGGAAGAGCAGTACAACTCCCTGAGAGGATCGGTAACTTGATTCCGTCTGCAGTGCATAGCCTCACACCTGGAATCTTTATGTATGGACAAAATTTGCTGAAGAGCTCAGACATGCTGCAATGGATCTTTCCCTGCTGGAACTGGTGCATCCTTTACAGTGATGGACTAAGAGTCTGCATGTACAGTGGTATGAATAAAAAAGGCTCAAGCATTTGAACACTAGTTCAGTGCAGCTGCTTGGATAGGGTATGGAACATTTAAGGGGTGGGGCCTTTCTGAGAAAGTATGCCTTTGTAACAGGCCTTGAGAGTTCTTAGCCCCACTTCCAGTTCATGCTGTTTGCATCAGATGTGGATTGGTTGAGAACCAATCTCTCAGCCTCCTGCTCCTGCTGCTTCTGTGTTTGCTGCTTGCTGCCATGCCTCTGTGCTGTGATGGGCTTCGATTCCACAGGAACTGAAGACCCAAATAAACTCCTTATTCCATAAGTTGCTTTGGTCATAACATTTCATCACACTCACAGAGAAGTAACTGAATAGACAATGTGAGCTTCCCACACAGCTGTGGTGCACAGACCCAGTAGAGGGATCATCCTGGCCACCTGACCTTCTTAGCCTCTCACTGTCTCTTGGAGTGCTATGATTATTAAATGAGTGACTCAATGAAATGTCTACTATGGTGCACAGCCTGTGGCTGATACTCTAATACTGAGGAATATGCTGACGTTGTTACCAACTGTGCAGGCAGAGCACATACATTGGAACACAACATGAATGAATTAGTGCCTAATGCAACCTTTCTTTCCATTAAACTTAAGCTCATCTTATAAAATAAACATCTAAGTGGAATAGAGCACTGTTACTCGACAACCCTCAAAACTGTCCTTCTCTGAAAGGAAAAACTGAAAGGGAGTTAATACTTTGCAGTATAATTTTCATAAAATTATGCTCAAAAAGACAAAAATCCCATGGTCAAGGTAGAGGGTTAATAATTTCCCGATTCAAAATTGAAACAATTTAAAAGTAAAGTAAAATTTATACTTGCAGCCATGTATTTGGGTACCAGTCAGTCACTAAGTGACTGTCAGCCACAGCTGAAGCAGCTTAATACAATTAATAGAAAGTATTCTTGCACCTAACATTTTGCTGTTATTTCATCACTTGTTTGCAAATTATAATATATCTGATACTGTTAAAATGATGAATTTACGGCTTAGTAACATGTTTTGCAAATGATCACACCAGGTGTCTAATGTCTAGGTGACACCACTCATACAATGAACACCCCAGAAAACCATTGCAATCCCCTCCCCAGTGGTTGACTGAACCCAGAGGCAGTCATCTTTCTTATTTCTGCATGAGTGTGATGTTCTGCTCAGCATGTCTATGATGGCGGTTTGCTTGTTGCTTGAGCAGAACTCTTCCTCTTTGTTGTTTTATAGTAGTTCATTATAAGGGTATGTAATGTATTTAGTCACAGATGTATGGCTGGGGAATGCATTATAGGAATAGGTCATATATTTACTCACAGATGTACAGCTGGGGGAGGCTTTCTGTTTCTGGGTCCTAGGAAACATAGTAGACGAATGTTTGCTCTGGTGCTTTCTCCAGCGCTCCTATGAGCTTCCTTAGGAATTCAGTCTGGTAGTGAGCCTTCCATCGTGTTGCATTTGGTTAGGGAAGCACTGCCAGGTGCTTAAAACATTGGGTAGCCAGGTGTCATCAATGCCTGGGATGTGGATAAGGTAGTTCTACTAAGTGCTATCTATTCTGCTTGTGTGGCTCTGTTAGACTCACTTACTCTAACACAGACTTGCATTTTCTGCTTATTACTGCATTAAGTCTCACTTATATGTTTATTGGCCACTACATTTCTTCTCCTGTAAGATGCCTGCCAAGGTCTCCCCTCTTTCCTTCAGTAAAGTTACATGGTTTCTTGCTAATTTGCTTTATTTTCTGAATAGGAATGGCAATATGAAGGCTCTTATTAGGATCCTTAGGTCTTAGGATCAATACTGTCTCTTATTTTGGGGCTCATTTATATTTGGATTACGTAAGAGTATGTTATAATAAATAGGGGTTTTCGACTTTGAAAAAAGGATAATCCATCAATCTTTACAATATTATAAGTTTAGTTTTTAAACTTTTGTTTAAGAACTCCATGCAAGATTGCATTTATGTATTCATAATTACATATTCAAGTGGATACGTATATACATACACATATCTGCACACACACACAATTTTTTCAAAATGGTTGTAACTTTGAGAGAGCTTGTGGGTGTATGGGAGGTGTTGGAGGGAGAAAAAATGTGTGAAATGATGTAATTATATTATAATTTCAAAAAATAAGCAACAATTTAAAAAGAACCTCCTGCCAGTATCCATCAAGTGGAATGACTCATAGTGCTTGCTAAGACATTCCCTCCTCAACTTCTACCTTCCTTCTGCAATCCTCTCTATCTGATTTTCTTTCATGCAGTTTCTGGTACAATTGAGGTTCAGCTTCTTTCACAGGAACATAATTATAAAGGACTTATGAACACCCTGTCACACCTAAGCCCACTGTCTTTCTTCAAATGATTTTTTCCTAAACCCTCTTATCGTTTAAACACTATACACCTGGTGAAGCTTTGTCTATAGAATGTACAGTTTCAGTTACTAAGATTATCAATTTATGATAGCCTTCATTTGATCTACCCATACAAATAACTTCATCCATTTAAATAAATGCAAGGAG
The DNA here is from genome assembly GCF_947179515.1 of Apodemus sylvaticus. Lineage (NCBI taxonomy): Eukaryota > Metazoa > Chordata > Mammalia > Rodentia > Muridae > Apodemus > Apodemus sylvaticus. The sequence goes on from NC_067475.1 coordinate 4,084,724, forward strand.
ATACAAAATCATTACTCATGATTATTGGTTTGCCCTTACAACTCGAATGGTATAATAATTACTTTACAGGGATAACCTGGCAAATATTCTCCAATAGAAGAGATGACATTATATACCCTATCATTCTTGATTCTACATCCCCTTTGCTAAACATTGTTCAAAACTCTTATTGGAATCATTTATCTCTACATTTGAAGTTGATAGCATAACATATCCTGGCCATACAGTTTTTGACTCATTTTGTTTGTTTGCTTTATGGCTTTTGACTCATTGCTATCTTCTTCAACATGTTGACTCCACAAACATATATAAGCACTGCCACACACACACACACACACATACACACACACATACACACAAACATTATAGAATGAACACTGATTTCTGCCTCAGGAGACTACAGACTAATTTTACGGCTCACTATCACTGAGTGACTCCATATATCACTTATATATTATCTTCTTATAATCAAAAACAAGGTAAAATTTGGTCATATATTTGCGTGTAATTTCAAAACTTAAATAATTAATGAATCATGACATAATGAATAAATAGTATTGTGAGATTCTGATAGATTTTTTTGTTATTGTTTGTTGGTTTTGTTTTCAAACCATCTTTTCCTAAGGAACAAAACCATCAACTTATAGTTTTGTTTTTTTTTAAAAAGGCATACTGGTTAGATTTTTGTCAACTAGACAAAAACTAGAGTCATGTTGGAGCAAGTACCCTCAGTTAAGGAACTGCCTACTTTGGCTGACCTGTAAGCAAGATTGTGGGAACATTTTCTGAATTAATATGGCAGGACCCAGCGCACTGTGAGTGCTGTCCCTGAACAGTTCTGGTTCTCTGAGAAAACAAGTTAAAAAACTTATGAAAAGCCAGCCTGTGAGCAGCTTCCTTCCATATCCTCTGCTTCGCTTTCTGCCTCTTAGGTTCTGCCTTAAGCCCCTGCCCCAGATTTACTGGATGAAAGACAGACATATGGAACTGTCTATGAAATAGATCTTCCCTCTCCAACTTTGTTTTGGTCAGTGTTTATCACAGTGATAGACAAACACAGACAGAAATACCTGCAGTGTCTGCTGTAATCTTCTGCATATATTGAGTTCTGTCTCATGATGGAGCTGTGCTGTGATAATATGCTGCCATTATTAATGAGAATGTGGCTGATACAGAATCGATTCAGGAATGGAGGGAGGCAGGATTTCTTTAACTGTGAAATGAGTGTGATAATAACTGAAGTTTTAGTTATTCAACTGTGAATGTACAATGTTGTCATCTATTGACACTGCTTTAAAATAATGACCAGAGGAAAATAGTGAAGCCTTATATGCAAAACAGAGTACATAAAACAGAGGCAATAAAAAGAGATTAGTTTAATATTGCAAAGCATATTGTAACAAGATTCTTAAGTAGGTAAATCTTAGCTTAATTACAGCTTAGCCAATAATTCCTTTTGGCTTAACCAAATAATATAGCCTGAGGGAAACTGGAAATATTTATTCAGTTACTTGTTTTTGATTAGCATACATTAATTATATATATATTAGGAAAACTCAGTGTAGTAACTCAGTGTGTACACACTGTATGCAGTTGTAAGTTCAGCCTCTTTTTATCTGCCATCTTGGCCCCTCACCGCACAGAGACTTCTGCCAACTATCTGTCTGATTGTAGGTTGACTTTAATCTTTAATTTTCACATTTAAGGAGCGAGCAAGGATTACCTTTCTGTGTCTCTGGTTCGATCTGACTCATTAATGTAATGCCTCCAGGTCCTTCTTGTTGCAAATGACAGGATTAATAAATACTCAATTGTGTAAGAACCAAGTTGATCTATGGTCTTAGCAATCTTGATGAAGCCATAAAAATGCAAATGTGGGCATATGAGTTGCTTTGGCATTTACATCATCAAAAGCAATTGAAGAGAGAGGTGTTTACAGCAAGGACTGTAGTTATCTGTGGTATATGGCCAATTGCTTCAAGTGTGGTTAGTTTAGTTAAGTGTTGGTTGTAGGTTTTCCTCCAAGATTCATTACTTCATTAGTTCTCTGTAATTGTCTAAATTTTCAGTACCAGGCATGGTTTCCCTATAGGCTTAGATTTTTCAAAACCTACTTTATTTTGGGTTCTTAAACGCTTCAGCATCTCTTCTAGCCCACCAACCAGAGAGAGTTAGTGGAGAAAGAAGGTTAATAGGAAAAGGGAGTTGTGGATCTGCTTAGAAGCAGTTCCTTGGGGGTGATTCCACTCTTTGTTGTCAGCAATCCAATTCAATAACAAACAGCAAACACGAACCAATAGTGACTGCTTGATATAACAGAAATAGCAAGGCTCTTACAAATCTATGCAAGTCCGCAGAAGCGGTCAGAATCAGCCCAATACCACTGAGAAGTTCTTCAGTACATTTCTCTCTACCAATGAAGAACAGTGAAGACCAGTGAAGTGTTGGACAACAGAGTATCAGTGCAAGAGTATCCTCTCATTGTTTGTGGGGTTCTGTTTATGTTCTTTTGAAGCATAATATGCCCTCTCAAGTGCATGTGTTTCAGCAAAACATCACATACCAGCATCACAAGACATCACAAGACAGAAAAACAGCACATGACAAAACTGAGTGGTTAAAAAAACCAGAAATTTCCACTTAATGTCCCTCTTGTGAAACTGGTCTTAAGACCAATTAAAGAGCTGTGGGTTACTACTAATATATGTACATCACTACTGTGCCCTTAGGGATGTTGTACTGGCTAGTTTTGTGTGTCAACTTGACACAGGCTGGAGTTATCACAGAGAAAGGAGCTTCAGTTGGGGAAGTGCCTCCATGAGATCCAGCTGTGGGGCATTTTTCTCAATTAGTGATCAAGTGGGGAGGGCCCCTTGTGGGTGGTTCCACCTTTGGGCTGGTGCTCTTGGGTTCTATAAGAGAGCAGGCTGAAGCCAGGGGAAGCAAGCCAGTAAGAAACATCCCTCCATGGCCTCTGCATCAGCTCCTGCTTCCTGACCTGCTTGAGTTCCAGTCCTGACTTCCTTTAGTGATGAACTGCAACATGGAAGTGTAAGCTCAATAAACCCTTTCCTCCCCAACTTGCTTCTTGGTCATGATGTTTGTGCAGGAATAGAAACCCTGACTAAGATAGATGTTATACCACATGGATTGTTGCTGTGTTTCACAGGCATCATAGTTGTATTGGACTATTAGCGACTCCTTTTTTTTAGAAGATTACAATGCACCTTCTTGTACCATGAAAGTTGTTCCTCAGAAAATAAGCTTTCAGAAAAGAAGCTTTCAGATCATATTTATCTCAGGGGCTTCTGGTATCTATGTCTAAAGTCTAAAGACCTGTGGTTTTCATGAATATGGACTTACCTTCTGAGGGACATCCAGGGATAATGGCAATAAGGTATATGTTTTGAGAGTCTGCAACACGTCACTGACTATCAACTCAAAAAAATAGCTTCTCATGACTATTTTTGGGATTTCATTTGATGCTCTTAGTTTCTTTGAGAGGATGTACAGAAAAGGACGATCAATCAAAATGCAGAGTTTTAGAGCTCACTCTAAATGTAAACATTTACCAAAAACAAAAACAAAAATCAAAAAACAAAACCAACCAATCAAACAAGCAAAAAACCAAAAAAAAACCCAAACAAACAAACAAACAAACAAAAAACTAAGTCTCAGTCATCAATGCAGAAAGGGGATAGAATGTTTGTTAGAACCAGAGGATTAGGGAATTTGCTTTAAGAGTGTGTCTCCTAGTAATATCACAAGCTACAGCCATAAAGTTTCATCACCATGACTTCCGAAACATGAGATGAAAACTGTTGAAGAATAGAAATGTTAATATGTACTGGGAAAAGTCTAGGAGGCCTTAGCCTTACACAAAAAACTACAGACAACTAACGAATACTGAGAGTAGGAGAAATAGTCTTCCCTGGGAAAGAACAGATTGCTGTCTTATTTACTTTTCTATTGCTCTAATAAAACAACACAACTAAGGCAGCTTATAAAGAAAAACATTGAATTGGGGCTTGTTTACAGTTCAGAGGGCCCATGGTTTTCATGGTGGGGAGCATGCAGGTAGACATGGTACTGAAACAATAGCTGAGAGCGCATATCTGATCCTCAAGTTGTAGGCAGAAGAAAGATGGATTTGAGGGTACTGTGGGCATTTGAAATCTAATAGCATATACATAGTAACACACTTCTTCCACCAAGGCCATACTTCTTAATCATTTTCAAACAGTTTCACTCTCTGGTGACAAAGCATTAAAATATATGAGCCCATGGGAGCTATTTTCATTCAAACCACCACAAGTTTCTGATACAAAATGGCCAGCCCTGAAAACATTCATACAGTTAGCATTATATAGATGGATTAGGTCGTAATTATAAATACATATGCAACAAAAATTAATGTAAAAAGAGTAAAAAGAGACCATGAATTAAAAAGAGAACAAGGATGGTATATGGGAGAGTTTGGAGGCAGGAATGATACAGTTATAATATGCTTTCAAAATAAAAAGTAGTTAGAGAATGGGTGAGAGAGAGAAGAGAGGAGAGAGAGAGGCAGAGACAGATGGAGGGAGAGAAGGAGAGAGGGAGGGAGAGAGAGAGAGAGAGAGAGAGAGAGAGAGAGAGAGAGAGAGAGAGAGAGAGAGAGAATGAGGAGTAAATCAGACTGCTACTTTTTCTCTTTTTATTCAGCCTAAGACTCTAGCCACATTCTGGTGTGGTTTCTAAGCTCAAGCTTACAACTTTGTGGAAATCCCTTCCCAGGCGCATTTTATGTCCTGTATGTGTTCACCAGGATTACTGCACCATTTATAGCAAATGAGAGTCCTTTCCTTTTCCATTTCTGTGGCTTATACAGATTATTTCATGAGAACATTGTAGTACTCACTGTAGAGGCCATGGGCATCTTTGAATAGGTATATACCCAGATGTTTTATGACAGCACAGATGCACAGGATTGGCTTCATGAATTCTTTCTCAGAAATTTCCTGTTGATATATAATCTGCTCTGGAGTTTTGAATTTTATCACAGAAGGGGTAACATTACTGAATTTCTTCATTTGTTCTATTGACCTTGTGATAGGAAATTTAGTTTTTTCCTGGGCATTGTTCCATATCTTCTGAAAAGAGAAAGCTTATCCAGCTTCCTATTTTTGTATGAACTGATTTCTTTTCCTTCTCTAATATTTCTCACTAAAACTTCCAGTATTTAACTGTACAAGAGTAGTGAGAGAAGAAATCCTATTCATGTCCTACAGCATATATAAGATGTGTTCCACTTGGGAATTCTATCAGATCTTCAAAGAAGACTTAATACCGATACTCTTCAAACTTTTCCATGAAATAGAAACTCAAGGAACATGACCCAACTCATTCTATGAAGCCACAATAATGCTTATATCTAAAACTAAGACGAAACAAGGAAGGAGAACTTCAGACCATTGAACAATGATGCTAAAATATTGAACAAAATCCTGGCCAACCAAATCCAAGAATGCATCAAAACTGTAATTCGCCATGATCAGGTAGGCTTCATCCCAGGGATGCAGGGATGGTTCAATATACAGAAATCTGCCAATGTAATCCACTACATAAACAAACTAAAGGAGAAAAAAAACACATGGATATTTTATTAGATGCTGAAAAGGCTTTTGACAAAATCCAGCATCTCTTCATGATAAAAGTCTTGGAGAGATTGGGAATCCAAGACACATAGCTAAACATAATGAAAGCAATATACTGCAAACCTGTAGCCAACATCAAGTTAATGGAGAGAAACCTGAAGCAATCCTACTAAAATCGAGGACCAGAAAAGGCTGCCCACTCTCTCCCTATCTATTCAATATAGTACTTAACGTCCTAGCCAGAGCAATCAGGCAGCAAAAGGAGGTCAAAGGTATACAAATTGTAAAGGAAGAAGTCAAAATATCACTATTTGCAAATGATATGATAGTATACTTAAGTGACCCCAAGACTTCCATCAGAGAACTCCTAAAGCTGATAAACAACTTCAGTAAAGTGGCTGGATATAAAATTAACTCAAGCAAATCAGTAGTCTTCTTCTACTCAAAGGATAAACAAGAGGAGACACCCTTCACAATAGTCCCAAATAATATGTCATATCTAGGTGTGACCCTAATGAAGCAAGTGGAAAATCTCAAGTGAAAGATGACAAGAACTTTAAGTCTCTGAAGAAAGAAGTAGAAGAAAGTCTCAGAAGGTGAAACTATCTCCCATGTTCATGGGTTGGCAGGATTAATATAGTAAAAATGGCCATCATGCTGAAAGCAATCTACAGATTCAATGTAATCCCCATCAAAATCCCAAATCAATTCTTCATAGATCTAAAAAGAGCAATTCTCAAATTCATCTGGAATAACAAACAAACAAACAAACAAAGCACAGAATAGCAAAAACTATTCTCCACAACAAAAGATCTTCTGGGGGAATCACCATCTCTGACCTCAAGCTCTACTACAGTAGTGATAAAAACTGTTTGGTATTGGTATGCAGACAGGCAAGAAGATCAATGGAATAGAATTGAAGACCCAGAAATTAACCCACACACGTATGGTCACTTGATATTTGACAATGGAGCTAAAAACAGCCAGTGGAAAAAAGATAGCAGTTTTAACAAATGATGCTTGATCAGCTGGAGATCTGCATGCAGAAAAATGCAAATTGACCCATTCTTATCTCCTTGTACAAAGCTCAAGTTCAAGTGAATCAAGGATCTACACATAAAACCAGACACACTGAAGCTTATAGAGGAGAAAGTGGTGATGAATCTTGAATACATGGGCACAGGGGAAAGGTTCCTGAACAGAACACCAATGGCTTATGCTCTAAGAACAAGAATTGACAAATGGGACCTCATAAAACTGCAAAGCTCTGTAAAGCAAAGGACACAGTCAAAAGGACAAAAGGGCAACCAACAAATTGGGAAAATATCTTTACCAACCCTACATCCAATAGAGGGCTAATATCCAATGTATACAAAAAGTTAGTCTCAGGGAGTAAAATAACCCTATTAAAAAACGGGGTGCAGAGCTAAACAGGGAATTCTCAACTGAGGAAACTCAAATGGCTCTAAAGCACCTAAAGAAATGTTCAGCATCCTTAGTTATCAGGGAAATGTAAATCAAAACAACACTGAGATTCCACCTTATACCAGTCAGAATTGCTAAGATGAAAAACTCAGGGGACAGCAGTTGCTGGAGAGGATGTGAGGAAAAAGGAACACTTCTCCATTGTTGGTGGGATTGCAATCTGGTAAAACCACTCTGGAAATCAGTTTGGTGATTCCTCAGAAAATTAGACATAGTACTACCAGTGCACCCAGCTATACCACTCCTGGGCATATACCCAGAAGATGCTCCTACATGTAGTAAGGACACATGCTCCACTATGTTCATAGCTGCCTTATTTATAATAGCCAGAAGCTGGAAAGAACCCAGATGTCCCTCATCAGAGGAATGGATACAGAAACTATGGTCTATATACACAATGGAGTACTATTCAGCTATTAAAATAATGAATTCATGAAATTCTTACGCAAATGGATGGAGCTAGAAAGTGTCATCTTGAGCAAGGAAACCCAATCATGAAAGAACACATATATTATGCACTCACTAATAAGCGGATGTTAGCCCAAAAGATCAAAATAAACATGGTACAATTAACCAAGCTCAAGAAGAAGGAGGACTTAAGTGAGGATGCTTCAGTTCCTCTAAGAAAGGGAACAAAATAGTCACAGGAACAATAAGGGAGACAATGTGTGGAAGAGAGACTGAAGTAAAGTCCACCCAGAGACTGCCCTACCAGGGGATTCATCCCATAAACAGCCAACAAACCCTGACACTACTATGGATGACAAGAAGTGTATACCAAAAGGAGCATGCCATGGTTGTCTCCTGCGGGGCCCTGCCAGAGCCTTACAAATACAGAGACATATGCTAACAACCAACTATTGGACTGGGCATAGGGCCCCCACTAGAGGAGCTGGAGGATGGTCCAGAGGAGATAAAGGGGTTTACAGACCCATGGAAAGAACAATGATTTTGGCCACCCAGATGCCCCAAGACTCCTAGGGACTGAACCATCAACCAAGGGGTACACATGGTTCCAGCCAAAAATGTGGCAGAGGAAGGCCTTGTTGGGCATCTGTGGGAGGAATGGTCCTTGGTCAAGTAAAGGCTCAACAGAGGCCCCAACAAAGGGAAACCAAGGTGGGGAGGATGGGAGTGTGTTGGGTGGAGGGGCATATATGCGGAGGCAGGGGGAAGGAGGAAGGGGAGGTGTTGGGGGTCTTAGGGGTGGGGGGATATCGGGAAAAGTTTTACCATTGGCAATATAAATGAAGACAATATTTAATAAAAAATTAAATTAAAAAAATGTGTTCTGCTTTTGCACATTGGTGGCTGCAACGTGCATTGTGTTGGTAAAATGTCATGTACTATTTCAAGTCACTGCAATGCTGCCTCTACAAGTGGATTTGCCATTTTCCTCCGCACTCAGATCCAGGAAAGTTCTTCTCAAATTGTCCTCAAGGACAGACTAAGGAGCAATGGACTCCATAATAGAAAGCAAGGAAATCAGCAAGCAGTATTATCCCTGTGTTATTGGGAACAACCAAAAGGTGAACCGTTCCCAAAGGATGTCATGAGTGGGAAGAGAAGCTCAACTATCTCTGCATGGAGAACTCTGTTCTCAGAACTCCTGACAGGAAACTTCAGTGCATGTGTATCAGGGCTCACCATGTCAGTTTCTGCTGTGTTTCCAAAGACCCAGTTGGATTTGATTTTTCCTCCTGTTTACTCTCTCATCTGGCTCCTTGCTGTTTGACACTGTGACATCTAGTGGGCTGCTATTTTGCTATTTGCAGCTTCTGTAATAATCAACATCTATTTATTCTTTTACTCATTGTTTGCTCTATGCCTAATAAATGCTCTTGTTGTAAACCTTCAACATAGCAATTATAAATCATTCTCTGAACCATATAGAACAATGGTTGTGGATTATTGATATTTGGTGTGATGTCTGGTCTTGGCATACATGGGAAGAGGAAGCCTCAATTGAGGAATTGGCTCCATCTGATTGCTTGGCTGGTGATAGATAATGAGTTTATGAAATGCTTGTCTACGTCTAATGAGCTGGTCATTCGATATCCATCCTTCATCCTGCTGAGATTGTATATTATAATTATGGATTTTTCTCCTGGTGTTTAACTATCATTAAATTTGGGGAATAAACTCATCTTTGGGAATAAGTACATTGACCTGCTGAGGGATTCAGTTCACTAGTATTTAGTTCTGAAAGAAATTTTTTTTTCATTTTTTTACTACAGGAATATTGGCCCATGATCTTTGTGACTTTTGTTTCTTGTCTGTGTTTGGTATCAGGTAATACTAGCCTCAGAATGCATGGTTTAAAGGTCTCTCCCTTTTTAATTCCTTGAGTAGACTTAGGAGACTTGTTGAACTCTTCTGTTTTGACTCCTATGGTGAAATTAGCTGGTGTTCACCTTTATCATAGGGCATTTTACAGTTACTTTAGTCTCACTCCTCATCATTGGTCTGGTTGGGAATCCTGTGGTGTCATGCCTCAAACTCAGCATGCTTTTTGAATGTAAATATTAATCCATCATTTCAGGTTTTCTCAGTTGGTATAAACTAGCTGTCTATAGTTGTCACTGATAGTCCTTTATATTGTCTGTGTAATCTTATCATGTCTGTGATATTTTTACATGTCTGTATAATGTTTACATGTCTATGACATGTCTTTCTTCACTGACTATGTTTAGTTTGGCCTGTCTCTTTTTCTAAGTTAGTCTGCTTAAAGCTTTGTTAATACTATATTTTTAAAAACATACTTATTTATGAACAATTTCTACATTAATTGTTATTTTATTCATTTCTGTTCACCATCATTTCTTCTAACTTTGTTCTTGGCTTTCCTAGGTAATATAATAGACAATGAATTTATACGTTAAAATGTTTTAGTTTGGGGATTTTTTTGAGAAAATATCTCATTTCATAGCTCAGGCTGGTCACAATTCACAGAACTTTTAACTCAACCTCCAATAAACCAGCATTACATTCATTTGGGGGCAGATGTTTATTTCTATAAATGTATTGCTTTTTTGGGAAGCTTTATGTAATTTTTAGGATTTTGTTTTTAATATTCACATTTACCTTATAGATTAATTATTCTACTTTTTGTGGCAATGTTTTTCTGTGTTATATAGGATGATCTTCATCTCCTAGGTTCAGACAGGACTCACTTCTCAGAATCCTTCACTGGGCATTAGGAGTTGACCCTTATTTCTATACCTAGATTGTTTCATAATAATTTAAGTTTTACCTGTGGAACTTTTTGGAGTTATCATTTGTTTGGTTTCCTAACTTAGTCTTTTTTTTTTCTTTTTTTTATTCGATATATTTTTTATTTACATTTCAAATGATTTCCCCTTTTCTGGTCCCCCACTCCCCAAAAGTCACATAAGCCACCTTCCCTCCCCCTGTTCTCCCACCCACCCCTTCCCACTTCCCTGTTCTGGTTTTGCCTTATACTGCTACACTGAGTCTTTCCAGAACCAGGGGCCACTCCTCTGTTCTTCTTGTACCTCATTTTATGTGTGGATTATGTTTTGGGTATTCCAGTTTTCCAGGCTAATATCTACTTATTAGTGAGTGCATACCATGATTGATCTTTTGAGCCTGGGTTACCTCACTTAGTATGATGTTCTCCAGCTCCATCCATTTGCCTAAGAATTTCATGAATTCATTGTTTCTAATGGCTGAATAGTACTCCATTGTATATATATACCACATTTTTTTTTGCATCCACTCTTCTGTTGAGGGATACCTGGGTTCTTTCCAGCATCTGGCAATTATAAATAGGGCTGCTATGAACATAGTGGAACATGTATCCTTATTACATGCTGGGGAATCTTTTGGGTATATGCCCAGGAGTGGTATAGCAGGATCTTCTGGAAGTGAGGTGCCCAGTTTTCTGAGGAACTGCCAGACTGATTTCCAGAGTGGTTGTACCAATTTGCGACCCCACCTGCAGTGGAGGAGTGTTCCTCTTTCTCCACATCCTCACCAGCACCTGCTGTCTCCTGAGTTTTTAATCTTAGCCATTCTGACTGGTGTAAGTTGAAATCTCAGGGTTGTTTTGATTTGCATTTCCCTGATAACTAATGAAGTTGAGCATTTTTTAAGATGTTTCTCTGCCATCTGATATCCTAACTTAGTCTTAAGGATCCATAAAGCATAGTTTTGTTGTTTCTTTTGTTGTTTTCTTCAAATTTTATTCCAACATAATCAGAAACAAGATTTAATTTAATTTGTCAAGACTTGTCTTAAATTTAATATGTGACTTTTTCTTCATCATGTTTGATAAGCTGTGGAGAATGTGTGGTTTGTAGCCATTGGAAAGAATGTTCTGTAAGACTGTTGAGACATTCAATCTACTGTAAATGTTAACTGTACTTTATTTCATGAACCAAAAGCTTTGCTTGTCATAGTAACCACAGAATGGAAATATGGTCTGACTAACCAAATCATGGCAGGGAAAATGGTCATTTTCTACATTATTGAAAACCAGCTTAGAAAAATATAATACAAAAACCCCAAGGGAAAAAATATATATCCAGTCTTGAATTTATATAGACAGAATTCTGTAGACTATACAATGAAGAAACTGCGGGGAAAAAAACAAACTACTGAACCAACAAAACAAGACCAAAAAAATAAAAAATAAAAAAAGAGAAAGGAAAGAAACACACACACACACACACACACACACATACACACACACACATACAAACATGTCAATTGATGAAACTACCATGCACAGAATCAAGTGGTGGAGATTAACTTATGTGGCACAGATAGGGAATGACTTAGTTTCTTTTACCTTTAGTACATAGGGTTGAGTGTTCTCTAATAGTACACATTATCCTTCTGCTGACTAATCTTAAAACCTTGGTAAATCTGCAGTTTTTGTTGTTTCATGGATGCTGTCTAAGATGCATTCTTTGAGTTCTTCAATGAGATGTAAAGAGCTCTCTAGGGAGGTCAGCACTTCCCTCTTCTTGTTGTCTCTACACAACAGTTGGACTGAACAATTATCTTGTCACAGTTTTGAAGGTTAATTTCTTAGAGAAAACCATGTAATTTCTAGTCTCTCCCCTACAGCTCCTTACCTTGTTTTGTAGTTTTACTTCATAACAATAATTCTGACTTTGCTGAGACGTGGTTTCTACTAAGAGCGTTGCGAATGTCTGTCCCATCTGCATCATTCATGTAGCTGATCAATTCTACTATAGATTAATCTACTGCCTTTAGGTGATTATGGTGTCTTATTGATCCCCTCTAATAGCATTTCACTGTGAAAATGTTTTTTTTTTCTGCAAACAAATTATGTTTTCTAATTATTCAAATATAATGTTTCTTAAGTAGGCACTACCGATTATTCTTCAGTACAACATTTTTATTGTTACATTTTCAGAAATAATAGCTATTGATTTCTTGCATTATAAGATACCCAGGTCCGTTAATGCATCCTTATTAGATTTCCTGTCCTATTTCTTATGTAACTCTCCCTTTCAGTCTTCATCATTTATAAACTCCAGTTTTGTGCTCATTCATTTTACTGGAAATACATAATAGGTTTTCAGATGGAACAAGGCCCTGTAATGATAACTGAAACTTCACTGTAAAAGTCACAGGTGAATCATAGAACAACCACTCTCAAAGGCACACAGTTACTTAGATATGTTGTGTTCCTTTTCTATAGCTTGCTCAACATAGCACAGCATACCAAATAGTGGATTCATAAAACACATCACTTATGAAGATTTGAATACAAAAAATAATGGAATTCTTTTGTTTGTGATATGATAAATATGACACACATAAAAACAGGTTCCCTATGATCTGACTAAGAGGAGAAACCTAAAAATATTCATGTTATAAAATTTGATAATGAGATGAGTTTCTCAGGAGTTGGAAGGAAGAATGGGAGGGATGGAGAGAGGTTGATTGACAAAAAGTAATTACTGTTGGATGGAAGTAGGAAGCCCTGTGTTCCTATATGGTAGATACTTTATATGACAGTAATGCATTTTCCAGATGTTACAAAGTTTTGGATTTTCTTTCTAAAGAGACATAATAAGTATTTGAAGTAATAGCAATACTCACACCAAGTTAATCATTGTCAGGTACACAGTAAACATGGACTGAAATGCCCAGACTTGGTTTTTCAATGCAATTAATATTAATTGAATTTTAAAAGTATAATCAGTCAATAAACCAAAGCACAAGTTTATGTTATCAAATATATGTATGCTCATTTAGCTAGGATTTTTGCTGAGGTGCCCACCAATGCAGAGTCAAATGAATAATGAGGACAGACCCTCAACTGATGTTTTGTTCCCTGTTCTGTCTAGCCTCACCTAAGCTGTTCTGGTAATTCAGCCACTTGGACTCTTCTGACTAAATTCCCTTTTCTCTTGCCACTTCATCTTTAAGTCAACAAAACATTGAAATCTTCTGCTTCAAATACCACATCAACTTTCTCTTATATTGCCATCAGGAGAAATTGCCATCCTTCTATGAATACCTGCCATTATGCAAACCCCACTGAAGCAATATGATAATACCTTTCTATTTTAGGGCTCCTCATTTACATGTGCAAAGCTATCTGCTGGGCAATGTAACATATTCAGGGAGGGATCACAATGGGGCAAATACCACAGAATGTAAAATTCTGCCTCACACACTTGAAAACCTGAAAATCTGTGAGACTACTCAATGCTTCATTGTTTACAAGAACAGGAATTTAGAAACAACACTGATCCTTATTCTTGGAATCCAAAAACAACAGCAAACATACAGGAGCAAGGTGTAGAGAATTAAAGCCAAATTGAACAAAAATTAAAACCAAAAGTGAATGTAGTAATTGAAAACTAAAAATGGTGATCCTTCTGGTTCCGTCTGCGCCCTGAACTGATCCTGTGCCACAGCACTCCATACACAAATACTGCCAGGAGAGAGCTGGTCTCCCAGGAGTGCTGACAATCTGTGAGCACAGTTAGGACCATCACTTCTGCTCCAAGGGACCTGCCTGGAGCCCTCAGAACACGAGGACTAAGGAGTAGCCTGGGACAGGATCCTTCCAGTTTCCCTCTGCACCTGGAGCTAACCCTGTGCCCAGAACTGACCCTGTGCCACAGCTCTCCATACCCAAATACCATCTAGAGAGAGATGGTCTCCCTGGAGTGCAGACATGCCTGTGAGTACAGGTGAGAAATGTTCAGCATTCTTAGTCATCAGGGAAATGCAAATCAAAACACCCTTGAGATTCTACCTCACACTAGTCAGAATGTCTAAGATCAAAAACTCAAGTGATAGCAGATGCTGGCATGGATATGGAGAAAGAGGAATACTCTTCCATTGCTGGTGGGATTGCAAGCTAGTACAACCACCCTGGAAATCAGTTTGGCAATTTTCTCAGAAAATTGGACATAGTACTACCTGAGGACCATACCTGGGCATATACCCAGAAGATGCTTGAGCATGTAATAAGGACACATGCTCTAGTATGTTCATTGCATACTATTTTTATTTCATTTATAATAGCCAGAAGCTAGAAAGAACCCAGATGTTCCTCAACAGAGGAATGATTACAGAAAATGAAGTATCTTTACATAGTAGAAACTACTCAGCTATTAAAAACAATGACTTCATGAAATTCATAGGCATATGAATGGAACTTGAAAAAGTCATCCTAAGTGAGGTAACTCAGTCACAAAAGAACATATATGTATGTACTCACTGATAAGTAGATACTAGCCCAAAAGTTCAGAATACCCAAGATACAATTCATAGACCATATGAAGCCCAAGAACAAGGAAGTACAAAGTGTGGATGCTTCAGTGCTTCTTGAAGGGGGAACAAAATACTCACAGGAGAAAATATGGAGACAAAGTGTGGAGCAGAGAGTGAAGGTAAGGCCATAGACTGCCCTACTTGTGGATCTATCCCATATACAGTCACCAAACCCAGATGCTGTGGTGAATACCAAGAAATGCTTGCTGAAAGGACTGTGATATGGCTGTCTCCTGAGAGAGTGGCCCTTGGGCCTGAGGGTGTTCGATGTCCCAGTGTAGGGGAATGCCAGGGCAGGAACATGAGAGTGGGTGAGTCAATGGGTGGGTGGGTCGGGGAGTACCCTGATAGAGGCAGGGGGAGGGGGATAGGATAAGGGGTTTCCAAAGGGGAGATCTGGAAAGGGGGTAACATTGGAGATGTAAATAAGGAAAATATTCAAGAAAAAAAAAAGAAAAATGAGAATGCTGAACACGAATTAGGCCAACAGACAGGTAAATGACAGGAAACAAAAGAACAGATTCAGGACTAAGCTTTGTTGAAGATTTCCATTACTTTCCTTAAATAGACACCAATTATTTCCTGTATAGGAGAGGGGTCTGTAAGCTCATCAGAGGCTCAGAATGAATATTATCAACACAAGTATAATACTATACAAATTCTGAACATGGAGTGACCTGTGATGAGTACTTGCGCATATTTAAGATATGAACCAGAAATATGTATAACTATGTATATATAATAAATACACATATATGTATACATGTCAAGAGTATGTATATATAAAACATGTATTATGTATACATGTCAAGAGTATGTATATATAAAACAACATATGTGTATATATACACATATAACACACACACACATATATATATGTGTATGTATGTATGTATGTATGTATGTATATATCACATGGGGCTAGTATATATGATTCAGAATCAATTCACAGGAATGATGCCAGAGTAAGGTCTGTTCAAGAATGCTGTGACTGTGGATAAACATGAAATGCCTTCCAATTAGGAATGTAAAGTTTTGTTGCTGAAAAGTTATAAATAGAAAAATTAATTGCATGCCTGGTAAGAAATGAGACAAAATGTTCTGACAAAAAGGGGGGGGTGCTAGTGCTATAGTAGAGGATTCTTATGGCTTTTCTTTTCTCTTTCCTTTAAACTGATATTACTTTGGTTACTTTATCTTGTGGGAAGCATATGTTGTGATACTGTGTCTCAGTACTCACTTGAAGGCATCTTCTCTTAGGAGGAAAATGGTCTTCCCATAGGAGAACTAGGGGAACATGGATGTATATGCTGTTAAACTGGAACATTTGCTTTGCCTGTATGCATGAGTGAATGCACACATGCATGTGTGTGGCTGAAGGAATACAAGTGGACGTCAGTGTCTACTGGGTGTTTCCCTCTATTACTTCCTAGCTCCTTCTTTTTGGTCTGGTTTCCTCAATAAAGATGACTTACAGTTTCCTCTGGTTGGCAACCAGGATCTTCTGTTCTCTCTCATCCGGGGGCAGGCATATTGTAAGCGTGTGGCCTAGCTGGCCTTTTAAATGCATATTGGAGATCCATGCCCAGGCTCTCATCTTTCCCCAGAGAATCAACTCCCATCCCAGTATATTTAGTTCTGACAAAATTAATAAATGTCCACATTTTAATTTCACTTTCTCTAGTATATGAGACAAATGTAAAACCCAAAACTTGTAATAGGGATTAAATATTGGGAGTTTGAGGGATGTAATGTGAAGTATAGGAAGGGAGAAAGCAAAAAATGTACAGGAGATGTTTTTAGATTTTCAGTAGCTAGTTGTGGCCAAGAATATAGCTACAGTGTACATTGTAGTGATTGACATTTCCTCATTAGAGCCAGGCTATGTCCATAGTTTCAAAGTGAATTGTTGATTCTTGGAATGCAATTTAAATCAGAAAATAACAGAGAGGGAAGGGTGCTGCGGACACTGCGTTGGCCATTTAGGAGCACCTGAGGTTGAGCAAGTGTGTGAACTCCATGATCTGCATTAACTGTGCACCATAGTGTGACTCCGTCCTCGGCAGTAAGAGGAACAGAGTGGACCTTTAGGAGCAGGAAAGACGTGAATTTTCTAAGCTCCAGTGTTAAACAGAAGGTGCAGTTGATGACTGGGAAGTTTGCCCTTTTCCAGGCAACACGTTTCTAACGATGGCCATTCTCAGTGTTAGATGAACATGAAGCAGTTTTTCATTCATTGTCTAACTTCAAATCCGGGGTTAAATTCCCAACCCCATGTGCAAGAATAAAACTCTTTATGGGAAGCTCCATGGTGACTGTGATCTTCGCATACTGTCCAACAGGTCACATGGCTGTGGAAGATGACTGAGCTCCCTCAGTTCCTTCTGTAAGTTCTTCCATCAGTGGCACAATGACCTTGTTTGGAATTTTAGCGGTACAAAACCAAAGTTAAAATTCAACTTAAGTCACAGATTTTGTCAAGGTGCTTTGCCAAAAACACATTCAAAGGACGATTCTGATCTAATCTTAACTTTCCCGGTTTCCTCTAGCTGCACATCCTGTCTCTCATCAACTCGAGCTGCTGTAACAGGGTACCATGGTCTGTGAGCCCAAAATGACAGATATTGTTCTCATAACCTTTGAGGAAACACCTCAAATGGGGAATGAATGTACAGTGTCAGGTGAGGGCCCTGGTCCTGCTTTGCAAATGGGTGTCTTTCTGTGTGTTCATATAATCTCTCACTTTCTTTTGGTACAGGTATCCGCCCCATCATGGACTCTACCCTTTCTTTGTTTGCCAAATCCTTTATCTCCTGTCACCTTGTGCTTCATCCTATGGACTCTGGGTACTCTTACTCTATTTCCTGGCCACCATTATATACACCCTAAATAAGCACCTTATATTAGTTTACAGTTTTATTTTAGTTCACTCTCCCAGGTTGCAGTCTGCTACTGTGGGAAAGCTGTGGTAGCAGCAGCTGGCCATATCATAACCAAAGGCAGGAGCAGAGAGTTAATGCCTGCTACCTGGCTCACTTCATTGCTGTGATATAGTCCAGGACCTACGGATCAAGAACAATGCTTCCCGTGGGCCTTCCAACATCAGTTAACTACACCTCTACCCAACAAACACGGCCATAGCCCAACCTAATGAAGACAAGCCTTTAATGAGATGCTCTTAGAAGCACTTCTAGGTTGTGTCTAGATGACAGATAATAACCAAGTAGCCCAGGTGGGTGCACAGTGGTCAGTTGCTGATACTGTTTTGCCCTCTTTTCTCAGACTCTGGGGACAGTCCTTGTTTTCTGCAGGCAACATGGCCAGGGTACTGAGCAGATACCTTCCAAGCTTTTAACTGTCTTACAGAGATAATTCACATTCTCTACTAATGTAATGTAAAATTGGAAAGTAGTGCTTATTGGAAAAAGAAGCTATGAATGGAGAATAAAAAAAATCCTTTGTGTATTTTCCAAAAATAAATTTTATTATTATCCATTATCCACGGGTTTTATCGGTCTCCATTAACCACTAAGAAATGTACTTAGACAGACTATATCTGTGATTATTACAAGCTTCAGTAGGGATGGTGTGGCTTTCTGAATGCCTGTTTATTTATAGGGAAAGGGACTGAGTAGCCTCTGGTTGAGTTCTGTAAGCAGGCTCGTTACTTGCCAATGAGCCTTTGGTGTTAAGCCACTGATCTGAGCTTGTGTCTCTCCTGGGATGGCCAACAGCAGTCTGCTGTCAGTGAGCTGCTTCCTGACAAACTTTAGATCTACTTTACTTTATGATGTGAAACACTGTCTTCAGGCCAGGAATGTCGCTCTTGCTTCTAAGGAGCTGCATGCAGTGCTTCAGGCGTGAGCTCTGTGAGGCTGAGGCCAAGACTCCAAGCTGTGATTTCCATTGGTCTGCAAGTCTCACTTTAAGATCTCCCTGTGTGAGAAATGGAGAGCAGAGGAAGATTTGCTTTCTTCAGTTTGCTCCTGTGTATTTCTAGAATGTTCCTCATAATTGTGGACCTCATTATTGCCATTAGCAATTCTTGTCCCAGCAACAATTGGGCATATGACAAGGTTTGCATATCATTGCATACTCACTCCTGCCCAGCTGCCAAGAGATACCGGCATCTTTCACCAGGGACATTCCTCCGATCTGTACCCAGATTTCAGGTGTCACCTAAACTCAGTGTGCTGACACTGTCCCCACACTAAAGTCACCACATTAATGTCTCTGAGGTGGTCATTTGATAAAGAGTAGGTACCAAATTACTTTATGATAGGAATTGGGTCAGGTCATGAAAACAATAAGCTTGGGAAGAATTAAATTAAAATCGTTTTATTTTTATTTTTCAACAGAAGATCATGTCTTCCCTGAGGAGTAGAACATCTGTAGCCATTAGGATTGTACAGAAAATAACATAAACTGTGATGCATTCATGCCTGCTGTGACACCACTGGAAGAGCCCACAGTGATTGGATACAATACCTGTTCATGTTAGGTGGAGAAAACAGTATGTCACTCTAGAAGGTTTTTTTTTTGTTTTCATTTTTATTTTTGCTTTTGTTTATGTTCTTTCAGTAGGCTTATTTTTTTATATTAAGTAAAATGAGAAATAGTACCAGTGTAAACACCTGTAACCTAAAGTATAGAAGGTTTTATTTGCTCTGATACCCTAGCTTTCTTTCCTATTGTGTTGACTTTCAAAGAATCCACATTAGGACTCTTCCATGGCTGGCTCAGCCTGGCTCACCCTAGACAAACACCCAGAGTGTAGTTGTATGAAAGAGACTGCAGAGATCAAAGGAAAAATGTGTATTCATCCTTCATTCTGTAAACTTCTTACGAGGACACCATTTAAGTGAAGTGTTTTATTTTTTTTTTTAAAGCAGAAAATGTGGCAGTCAAATGTTGATACTGAAGTATGTGGTGCTCTGTTACTATCTTTAATGTAGATGTTTACACAAACTATTGTAGGGCAATAAAAAATACACATAAGTCTAAAAACCATGCAAATAACAAATAATGAACAGTGGGTTACAAAGAATGTTATCCTACAAGATGACTAAAGTCTACATTTATCCACGTTATTAGCATTGACAGTGCACAACCTGGGCTATGAGCAAGGGTATGCATGACATTATTAATAAATCCTACAATCCTCAGGTCGTCAGGCTGGTTTCCTGTTCCTGCTGCATTCCTACTGTGGACCAGATCCTATCTGTAAACTCAATTAAGCCCTGATCTCCAAATTGCTTTTAGTTATGGTACAATAAAAGAAAAGTGACTAATATCTACCCCACATTACAGTCTAGGTCATAAAAGAAAGATATCTGCATATTTCATGAGATAACTTCTTAATCCTGTCCTCAGTTGAAAGTACTTTTAATTGGAGACCATGTCCACATTTACAGGGTACTGAATAATGAGTTTTATGTCTAAGCTCATATTTATATGCACAAATTTCACTTGTTTGGTTTTCTTTTTTTTATTTCATTCGATATATTTTTTATTTACATTTCAAATGATTTCCCCTTTTCTGGTCCCCCACTCCCTGAAAGTCACATAAGCCCCCTTCCCTCCCCCTATTTTCCCACCCACCCCTTCCCACTTCCCTGTTCTGGTTTTGCGTTATACTGCTACACTGAGTCTTTCCAGAACCAGGGGCCACTCCTCCGTTCTTCTTGTACCTCAATTGATGTGTGGATTATGTTTTGGGTATTCCAGTTTTCCAGGCTAATATCCACTTATTAGTGAGTGCATACCATGATTGATCTTTTGAGAATGGGTTACCTCACTTAGTATGATGTTCTCCAGCTCCATCCATTTGCCTAAGAATTTCATGAATTCATTGTTTCTAATGGCTGAATAGTACTCCATTGTGTATATATATCACATTTTTTGCATCCATTCTTCTGTTGAGGGATACCTGGGTTCTTTCCAGCTTCTAACTATTATAAATAGGGCTGCTATGAACATAGTGGAGCATGTATCCTTATTACATGCTGGGGAATCCTGTGGGTATATGCCCAGGAGTGGTATAATCTTTCGGAAGTGACATGCCCAGTTTTCTGAGGAACCGCCAGGCTGATTTCCAGAGTGGTTGTAGCAATTTGCAACCCCACCTGCAGTGGAGGAGTGTTCCTCTTTCTACACATCCTTGCCAACACTTGCTGTCTCCTGAGTTTTTAATCTTAGCCATTCTGACTGGTGTAGGTGAAATCTCAGGGTTGTTTTGATTTGCATTTCCCTGATGACTAATGAAGTTGAGCATTTTTAAAGATGTTTCTCTGCCATCTGAAGTTCTTCAGGTGAGAATTCTTTGTTTAACTGTACCCCATTTTTAAATAGGGTTATTTGGTTTTCTGGGGTCTAACTTCTTGAGTTCTTTGTATATATTGGATATTAGCCCTCTATCTGATGTAGGGTTGGTGAAGATCTTTTCCCAATTTGTTGTTTGCCGATTTGTCCTTTTTTGATGGTGTCCTTTGCCTTACAGAAACTTTGTAATTTTATGAGGTCCCATTTGTCAATTCTTGATCTTAGAGTATATGCTATTGGTGTTCTGTTCAGGAACTTTCCCCCTGTACCGATGTCCTCAAGGGTCTTCCCCAGTTTCTTTCCTATTAGCTTCAGAGTGTCTGGCTTTATGTGGAGGTTCTTGATCCATTTGGATTTGATCTTAGTACAAGGAGACAAGGATGGATCAATTCACATTCTGCTGCATGCTGACCTCCAGTTGAACCAGCACCATTTGTTGAAAAGGCTATCTTTTTTCCATTGGATGTTTTCAGCCCCTTTGTCGAGGATCAAGTGGCCATAGGTGTGTGGGTTCATTTCTGGATTTTCAATCCTGTTCCATTGATCTGCCTGCCTGTCCCTGTACCAATACCATGCAGTTTTTAACACTATTGCTCTGTAGTATTGCTTGAGGTCAGGGATACTGATTCCCCCAGAATTTCTGTTGTTGTTGAGAATAGTTTTAGCTATCCTGGGTTTTTTGTTATTCCAGATGAATTTGAGAATTGCTCTTTCTAACTCTATGAAGAATAGAGTTGGGATTTTGATGGGTATTGGATTGAATTTGTATATTGCTTTTGGCAAAATGGCCATTTTAACTATATTAATCCTGCCAATCCATGAGCATGGGAGGTTTTTCCATTTTTTTGAGGTCTTTTTCTATTTCCTTCTTCAGAGTCTTGAAGTTCTTGTCATACAGATCTTTCACATGTTTGGTAAGAGTCACCCCAAGGTACTTTATACTGTTTGTGGCTATTGTGAAGGGTGTCAGTTCCCTAATTTCTTTCTCAGCCTGCTTATCCTTTGAGTATAAGAAGGCTACTGATTTGCTTGAGTTGATTTTATAACCAGCCACTTTGCTGAAGTTGTTTATCAGCTGTAAGAGTTCTCTAGTAGACTTTTTTTGGTCTCTTGGGTAGACTATTATATCATCTGCAAATAATGATAATTTGACTTCTTCCTTTCCAATTTGTATTCCTTTGACCTCCTTATGTTGTCTAATTGCCTGAGCTAGTACCTCAAGTATAATATTGAAAAGATAAGGAGAAAGCGGCAGCCCTATCTAGTCCCTGATTTTAGTGGGATTGCTTCAAGTTTCTCTCCATTTAGTTTGATGCTGGCTACCCGTTTGCTGTATATTGCTTTTACTATGATTATGTATGGGCCTTGAATTCCTGTTTCTTCCAAGACTTTAAGCATGAAAGGATGCTGAATTTTGTCAAATGCTTTTTTAGCATCCAATGAAATGACCATGTGGTTTTTTTTTTCTTTGAGTTTGTTTATGTAGTGGATTGCATTGATGGATTTCCATATATTGAACCAATCCTGCATCTCTGGAATAAATCCTACTTGATCATGGTGGATGATCGTTTTTATGTGTTCTTGAATTCGGTCGGCAAGAATTTTATTGAGTATTTTTGCATCGATGTTCATAAGGGAAATTGGTCTGAAGTTCTCTTTCTTTGTTGAATCTTTGTGTGGTTTTGGTATCAGTGTAATTGTGAATTCATAGAAGGAATTGGGTAGTGTTCCTTCTCTTTCTATTTTGTGGAATAGTTTGAAGAGTGTTGGTGTTAGGTCTTATTTGAAGTTCTGATACAATTCTGCACTGAATCCATCTGGTTCTGTGCTTTTTTTGGTTGGAAGGCTTTCTATGACCCCTTGTATTTCTTTAGGGGTTATGGGAATGTTTAGATGATCTGTTGGTCCTGATTTAATTTTGGTATTTGGTATCTGTCTAGGAAATTGTCCATTTCCTCCAGATTCTCCAGTTGTGTTGAGTATAGGCTTTTGTAGTAGGATCTGATGATTTTTTTAATTTCTTCAGTTTCTGTTTTTATATCTCCCTTTTCATTTCTAATTTTGTTAATTTGGATACTTTCTCTCTGCCCTTTGGTCAGTCTGGCTAAGGGTCTATCTAATCTTCTTGATTTTCTCAAAAAATCAGCTCCTGGATTCGTTGATTCTTTCTATGGTTCTCTTTGTTTCCACTTGATTGATTTCAGCCCTGAGGTTGATGATTTCCTGTCTTCTACTCCTCCTGGGTGAATTGTCTTGTTTTTGTTCCAGGGCTTTCTGGTGTGTCATTAAGCTGCTAGTGTATGCATTCTCCATTTTCTTTTTGGAAGCACTCAGGGCTATGAGTGTTCCTCTTAGCACTGCTTTCATTGTGTCCCAAAGTTTTGGGTATGTTGTGCCTTCATTTTCATTAAATTCTAAAAAGTCTCTGATTTCTTTCTTTCTTTCTTCTTTGACCAAGGTGTCATTAAGTAGATTATTGTTCAGACTCCATGTGTATGTGGGCTTTCTGTTGTTTTTGTTGCCATTGAAGACCACTCTTACTCCATAGTGATCTGATAGGAGGCATGGGATTGGTTCGATCTTATATTTGTTGAGGTCTGTCTTGTGACCAATTATATGATCAATGTTTGGTTTTCAAAATATCTCGCTTCAATTTTGTGACATAATTCAGTTTCCTTAAACTTTAAAATTTTAATTTGTCTAGTACTGGAACAAAACATTTCAGCAATTCAGATTTGAATTTAGTGTATTCAAATTCATATTTTCTGTAGGATTTTCTAAGTTAAATATATTTCTACAAATTAGTTTGTATTTTGATTAAACTTGTCAATACATAAACACTAATAGTACCAAGTCAATCCTAACATATATTTTCGTCAAATAAGAAACATGCAGGTTTTTTTTTTTTTTTTTTTTTTTTTTAGAAATGTACAGCTTTTGGCATATTATCTAAAAATAAACCTCAGTAAAGGGAGTGCTCAGTGATAAGTTTTGACAAATAAAGTAAGACACAATTTTATATACCAAAATCACAAAAGAGCTGTGAAATAATTTCTATCTTACCTACAGTTAAAAATTTCTTCTGTCATATAGACTTCTTGATTCATGAAATGAATATTGAGTCCCTGCCAACCTAACTCCATCATGAATCTACTAACTTCCCCCCAAATTGGAATTGGCTGGATTAAAAGTACCACTTATGCATCATGGACTTAATATTTCAAAAACGATGTTCAAAGGTATTTCTGAGCTATGTAAATTTTCAAAAGTTGCTTAATAAAAATATTTTTTATCTTCATGACTACAAAGTTATCAAGCCAGTGGTGATGCCTGAATGATACTTTTGGCTTGTTCTCTTTGCCAATATTTTGACACCTATTTTAAGTTCCTACATAACTTAAGTAGCTGTGTCAAGGAAACCAAGACATCTCCTTTGATTAAAAACGAGCCAACATATTCGCCCTTCTCCATTTCTGTGCATTTATCCATGCTAGCTTCTCTGGATTGACTATTTTTTTTCTTGTCTCAGCCTGTCACCTCTTTTAGTTATACTTCAAGAAGTGGTTTCCATGCAACCTCCTTCATGAATTCTTCTATTACTTCAGCACCGGTATTGCATTGTCCACATCATACTATCTAGTCTCTTCTGTTATATGCTACACCTTATATCCCAAATCCTGTGCTCCCTTACATACAGTTTGGCAAATGAATATCAATCAGTACTGAATAATAGCAATGTGAAAAGCTAAGGGCATGATGGCTGTTGGTGCCGGAAGCAGAAGTGTGACAACCCTTATGAAGGTTTACTCATAAACCCATGTGCTTACTCACAGAAGCACTGACCCTTGTGTTTTCTGCTTACTTGTATTGTTGTTGCAAGAAGCTCGGCTATTCACTTACGCTTCATGTCTGCAAAAGCCAGAGCATCTTATAAACATTTGAAAATGGAAAAGTACTTGAAACTTCAGTTTCGTCTTTCCCCACACTCTAGCTGTTCCTCTGTCCCAATTGCGTTAATATGTTTGCAGAGACCAATTTTCTTCTAATTTCTCTACAAGTTACCTTAAGACCCCTTTATATTAAGTGAGGTATAAGCAAAGTAAGAGTAACTATGTGAAGATAGTTAAGTTTATTTGGAGCATAAAATTCCAGGTCTGTAGTATAGAATAAAGTAATACTGTAAGCATGAAAATATGTTTAGTCTGTATTTTTAAGTAAAGATAAATTAATCCTAATAACATATAAACTAAGTTCATAAAAATAATTTTAAAATAATACGTGCATATACACATTTTTCCAGGTTCAGTGAGAGGTTTTGTCTCCATATGATTGATAGGGATTGTGTAGGAGTCTGGACTTCCTCCTATGGCCTCTCCCGCTACATTGGTGGGCATGTCTGCACATGCTCATGTGTATGTAACATGACCACTACACACATACCACCCACACACATGCACACACACACACACAAAGGGAGAGAGAGAGAGAGAGAGAGAGAGAGAGAGAGAGAGAGAGAGAGAGAAGCTTAGATCACCCTTATTGTACACTTGATGCTTAAAGATCCTATTTAATCTATACAGCACATGCAGACAATACTGAAAAGAAAAACAATTATACTGTGATATAATAGATAACATCTTGTCATAGACCTGGCAGGTTTTTTAATTGTGTATAATAGGCCTAGAATGACTTGTAAACCAAGGAATGTGTGATTATACTCAAATATATTTGACCTACCAGATCACAGTTGTATTTGTGTCCCACATTTCCATGTTCTGAATACAGAGACATTAGACAAGTAGTGTACCAAATTTTAGAAAAATATCATGATGTTCTCTAGCTCCATCCATTTACCTAGTAAGGTAACCCAGACTCAAAAGGTGAATCATGGTATGCACTCACTAATAAGTGGATATTAACCTAGAAAACTGGAATACCCAAAACATAATCCACACATCAAATGAGGTACAAGAAGAAAGGAGGAGTGGCCCCTTGTTCTGGAAAGACTCAGTGAAGCAGTATTCGGCAAAACCAGAACGGGGAAGTGGGAAGGGGTGGGTGGGAGGACAGGGGGAGAGAAGGGGGCTTACGGGACTTTCGAGGAGTGGGGAGCTAGAAAAGGGGAAATCATTTGAAATGTAAATAAAAATATATCAAATAAAAAAAACAAAAAAGAAAAATATCATAATATGATATTTATGAAAATATCATATAAGCTTTCATTAAAGGGAAAAAACAGTGTATCCACCCTCATAAAACTGTGATAATCTGTAGGGCTGTCAAGATATATATCTTGTCTTTAAATGGTCCCTATATTATACCTTCTAGCAAAGAAGACAAGTCTTCTTGACATATTTACCAAAGTCATTGTAGTCTTTTGCACACCTTGCCTGGAACCCTCCTGTCCCTACAGAGTAGCTACAGTATCCTTAAGACATTCCTGCATGAAGAACTTATATGCATAGATGATCCTACGGAGATCCTGCTGTCATGGCGCCAGACATTCAAGCAAAGCAGCTTCAAAAGAACAGGATTCAAGAACACGAATAGAGAGACTTCAAGCATCATTACCAAGTATTGAGAAAAAAAATGAATATCCTTATTCTTAGCTCAGTCTTTTTAGTGACTTGCTTCTGCAACAAATCTGGTCCTTTCAACATTGTAAGTTAAGGAAATAACTTTATGTGACATATTAAGTACAAGATTCACAGATCCAAGGAATGACATACACATACAGGCAGGTATACATACGCCATACACACACAGATACACATGTGCACAAGCACAAATACTCACATGCACATGCACACATACACACAGAGACATAAACACATGAGGCACACACATGAACGCATACATGAATGTATACATATACACAGATACACACACATGCATAAATGTACACATACACATACACACACACATCCATACATATACACCCGCACATGCACACATGCACATACATATACATGCACATATGCACACACATGTGCCAGACACATGCACAGACATATAAATACAAGCACACACAAACACACATACATGCAGACATGTCAGACACATGCACAGTCATAGAAACACAAGCATATAGAAACACAAACACACACTATGCATACATACACACACAAACATACACATATGTACATACACATGAAGTCATAATACATGCATGCAAGCATACATATACAGAGATACACTCACATGAACACACACACAAATATACACATGTACATATGTACACACAGGCCCACACATGCTGTCACAGGCCCATGCAAGTATAGACCACCTAGATAGACACACACATATATGTACACACACACACAGACATAGGCACACATATAATCATGTACACATATACACACAGACACACATGTGAGCATGCAAACATACATAGGCACATACACAGGAGCACATGCATGCTTGTATACATACATACAGGTACACATACACACAAACACACACGACACAGATACATACACACAGCCATGAGCTTTCTATTTTAACATTTTCAGGATGTGGAACAAAGAATATAGCTCATTTTTTAAGTGCCTACATGGTTTACATGAGATTCAGGGTTCAAACCCAGAACCATACAAACCTGGTGTGATGATGCACACATGTATCCAGCATTCAGGAGTTCAGGGCACTTGCCTCTGTGGTCACTGTCATTCTCAATTACGTAGTGAGTTGAGACCAGACTAAGCTATACCACACTGTCTCAAAGAAAAAAAGCTGAAAATATTGTAAAATTCTACTGAAAACTACAGATTCCTCTGAGTTGTTTTCAATGCTACTACCACAGTGCAAGCTTCTCTCTTTTATTTCATAAATGTGCATAAGAAGACATTCTATTATACAATACACACACTTTCCCATTCCTTTCAGATACTGTCTTTTGATTGACAAGCAGAGTTAGGTTACTTTTACTGAAATTCTCTACATAGATGGTCAATTAGAAGGGAGATGTTCTGACCACCTTTAAAAAGGAGGCAAATCATATGCTTGTTTCCAGTCTCTATTATAAGTATTATACAGTGGAGAGAATGCATATCTTAAAACAAAGAAAAGATGCATGCTTCCACACACAAGGGTACTTCAGTGTTCTTCATCGCAGCATCCTGTGAGGATCTTTCTAGAACAATGCAGCCAAGGTCACATCAGCACAGTGCTGGCACTGTGATAGTTTCAGACAATACTCTTTCTCCAGGGCTAAAATACAGACACATGGCTACCAGTAGAAAAATTGATCTGCACACTGAGGCTTTACCCAGAGGCTCTGGAACCATTAAGAACCTCCATTTTCTAATGAGGGCACGTGAAAATTTTTGAATGCTGGCATAAATAGGGGAAATTCTGCATTACATCTTTGTTTTCTATACAGAAATATAATTTCTATGAAAAAATTAATATTTGAGCATGTTTTTTCCAGTGATGGAGGAGATATTCCTTTGGTATGCTTTCTTCATAAATGACTTGGCACACACTGACATGGGCACAGGGGAAAAGTTCCTGAATAGAACACCAATAACTTACGCTCTAAGATCAAGAATTGACAAATGGGACCTCATAAAACTACAAAGCTTCTGTAAGGCAAAGGACACTGTCAAAAGGACAAAATGAAAACCAACAGATTGGGAAAGGATCTTCACCAACCCTAAATCTGACTGAGGGCTAATATCTAATATATACAAAGAACTCAAGAAGGTAGAACCCAGAGAACCAAATAACCCCATTAAAAATGGGGTACGGAGCTAAACAAAGAATTTTCACATGAAGAACTTCGGAGAGCTGAGAAACACCTTAAGAAATGTTCAACATCATTAATCATTGGGGAAATGCAAATCAAAACAACCCTGAGATTTCACCTCACACCAGTCAGAATGGCTAAGGTCAAAAACTCAGGAGACAGCAGGTATTGGTTGAGGATGTGGAAAAAGAGGAACACTCCTCAACTGCTGGTGGAATTGGAAGATGGTGCAACCACTTTGGAAATCAGTCTGGCGGTTCCTCAGAAAACTGGGCATGACACTTCCTGAGGACCCGGTTATACCACTCCTGGGCATATATCCAGAGGATTCTTCAGCATGCAATAAGGACACATGCTCCACTATGTTCATAGTAGCCCTATTTGTAGTAGCCAGAAGCTGGAAAGAACCCAGGTGTCCTTCAACGGAGGAATGGATACAAAAAATGTGGTATATTTACACAATGGAGTACTATTCAGCCATTAGAAACGATGAATTCATGAAATTCTTAGACAAATGGATAGAGCTGGAGAACATCATACTAAGTGAGGTAACACAGTCTCAAAAGATCAATCATGGTATGCACTCAGTGATAAGTGGATATTAGCCTAGAAACTTTGAATACCCAAGACATAATCCACATATTAAATGATGTCCAAAAAGAATAGAGGAGTGACCCCTGGTTCTGGAAAGACTCAGTGCAAGAGTATAGGGGAATTCCAGAACAGGGAAGCTGGAAGGGGTAGAGGAGCACCTTCTTAGAGGTGACAAGGGATTAGATAGGTGGGGGAGCACTGTCTTAGAGGTGAGGAAGGAGTGGGTCAGTGGGAGGAGGAGCACCCTCTTAGAGGTGGCACAGGAGGGAGTGGATGGGTAGAGGAGCACCCTCTTAGATGTAAAGGGGAGTGGGATGGGAAGAAGGTTTTGGGAAGAGGAGACTAGGAAGGGGACTACTTGAAATGTAAATAAAGAAAATACACAAAAAGTTATTTTCTTCTTGACATTTGGTAATTTGTTCCTTAGGTACCTTCTTAGCTAAATGTTTATTTTTACGGATGGGAAATCCCAGGGATTGATTATCACTTAGGAGCCCCAGTGCTCAGGTGCATTTATGGTCCTCTGGGAGAAAAAAAAAACACAGTTATTTTTATGAGGAACAAAGACAACAGTCTATCTGTATCTGCCTCAGGAATTTATGTCCTCTGACAAAGACTCAAAGTAAAAGTTACAAACCCATACCAGAATAGACAAAAATCTCAGGAGAAACACCTTCATGGGAGTATTTAGATCAATTCTTCTCTCTTAAGAATTTCTGATTTATCATAATAAAATAATTTTCTTCATTGTTCCATCCTGATTTTGTTTTTGGACCTGTTTCTTAATAAACTCTTGACTGTAGTAACTGGCCAAATTTTTTGGTTACATAATAAAGAAAGTACACAGATAAAATACTAATAGAAAGCCAGACACAGAAGGACAGAAAAGCACAAATTCTTTTTAGAGACAATAGCTCTGTAAACATCTCTGTTTGTGAGAATTAATTATAAATTCATACTTGTAATTCTTGGACATATAACTTTTCTTTTCTCTAATAATGACACGACTCTAGGAGATATGTGGACAGTGGGGTGTTGTTTATCACCACGTAAATGTGTGGAATCTAATCTAACACTGGAGAGGGATCACATCACATTTCTGTAATAACAGAGCAGCCATGGATGACAGATTTCAGCCATATACATCATCAGGGTGTATACTATCTAAAGAAAGATTTTCAATATGGGAATTGGACCATGAGCTATAACTTATGCTCCTCCTAGGTTTTTGAAGAGGAAAGAGTGGACCATCAGATG
Source organism: Apodemus sylvaticus (assembly GCF_947179515.1). NCBI lineage: Eukaryota > Metazoa > Chordata > Mammalia > Rodentia > Muridae > Apodemus > Apodemus sylvaticus. Next base: position 4,115,552 of record NC_067475.1, read on the forward strand.
AGACCCATCCATTTACACCATTCTCCTGTAAAACATACTCTGTTTTGTTTTATAGAGTTGGGTTCTTTATAATTATTTTGGTAGAAATGTCCTCAACAGAATTTTCAGCTGCCCTAAGATATTGATTGATTGGTTTTGGGGATCATAACAAACATGGCAAAGGAAGTTATCATTAAAATACAGTAATATTCAAAAGATTTTGACTTCTGTGAATGAAGAAATAATACCACATTGTTGATAATACACTTTATAATTTAACACCCCAGTGATTTTAAAGTAACGAATGGCTGTTGTGTTATTTGCATTTTCAACTTCAGTAAGAGATGGGTTTGACTCTGCCATTTAGCATTTACATTCATGTCTTTTGGCTCCAGGAAGGCAGTTCTAATAGAGGAGGCACACCAATCATCAAAATGTTACAATTGATATGTGATCAGCTGTTACATTTTGTTCTATTTGAGGTGTTTATTCTCTTGGTCAATGTCAGATCATCATATAAGTTCCATAGACATTCTTTTTAATGTTGATTGGAGGATTTATTTCAATAAATACAGTAAGCCACTTTTTCTTTTATTAAAAAACATTTAGCCTTATTTAATAGTTACTATCCATAAAGAATAGTTTTTAAAATTTGCTCCACTAGAAAATTCACATGAGAGAATTTGGAGGAAGTTATAGTCCAGAGGTGGAATCCAGGGTTATGGTTTTAATGAAACTTCTGAGAAATTCTTGGTCTACATTGGGAGCTACTTACATACTAATATGATGAGACAAAAAATAGTGCTTCAAGAAGTAGATAATAGAACAGCAATAAGATGGTGTCAGGTAAATAAATTATCACTATCCATGCCATATTAGCTCTATAATCTCTTTGCATGATAGTATATGCATTTGTAGTCCATTAAAATTCTTAAGATGCTTTTATGCCATAGTTCTCTCATGGGAACCCTCAGAGTTAGATTCCACAGCCAACTGTAATCTCCAATCCAACATTAGAACATTCAAAAGTATTTTTTTTTAAGTCATTCAACTGGAGATGGTGTTTGCCAGCTATAGATAATTTTTTATCTTTACAATATTTATAATATTTGTAAATTTTATATTTAATATTATAAAAGTTTTATAATATTTCTAATATATCTTGACATTATTAAAAGATCCATGGAAAGAAGTACTGATTAAAAGTTTAGCATAGAGGCATGAGGTCTAGCTCGGTGGGAAGAGCACTGGCTGCTTTTGGAAAGGACCTATATTCAGCTCCTGAAAGCCACCTTGATGGCTCACTACTATTCATAACTCTAGATCCTCAGGACCTGACACCCTCTTCTAAACTCTGCAGGCACCAGGCACTCATATGGTGCACTGACATCAATGCAGCAAAACAGCAAACATTAATACACATAAAAAAATAAATCTAATTTGTTAAACTATATTTGTTTCTTCTGCATGGATGTTGTGTCCAATTCTGGTCATTGCTCTTGATAATGAGTGATGTAGTGAAGTCTTTAGAGAAAAGGCCTTCATTTGCTTCCACACAATCAAGGTCTGCACTGTGTGACATCATCAAGCATGGCCTTGGCCTACCATTCCTTCTTCACTTACTGTGCTGAGGTATTGCAATATGGAAAACACATTGTAACACTGAAAATGAATTTAGCTTTACCTTTCTTCTTTCTATACATTTAAATTCTAGTCAGGCCACCCCTCTTTTGTTCACTCATGATGCCTTTTGGGCTCCCTACACAATGACTTGTCTCAGTCCAGGCTGGCACTAGCCAAGCAAATGGCATAGCTTTTTAAGCTGAACATGTTTCTTTACCTCGAAATACAAACCCATCACCTTGACCAGCACTACAGAGCAGCCTTCTGTCACTCTCCACATACTCTTCCCTTGTTGCAGCATAAAGCATCTCTTTGCAATTAGAAAAGGGGTAACATTGTTCCTCCCCAGATCCTCTAGTAGCTCATCACTTCATTCAATGAGACAACAATATTGAGTATTTCCTACTCGAACACTTCAACATCATCTACCTCCTGTCACTCTCTGGCAGATACTGCTGAACCATCTGCCACTGTTCCTTTAGCACATAGTGTGTTCACAGCAGGTTCTCTGTCCTGGATATTTAACCGATGACATTTGCACATCTAATTATTTTATGCAATTGTGTCCTGTTTTCAAATTCATCTCTCTATTTGGCAATCCTGACTGACAGAGAGTAAAATAGTAACAACTCCCTTCCCCCACAACACCTTTAAAGGCTACCCCTTGTAAAAGGTCAAGTTGGAAGTACAGATTGATACATGAATGCATGATATTTGTTCTATATCAATATATGATTCTTTCTTCTCCTTTCCCATTATAATGTATCTATTAATAGTTACTTTGTTTTTTTTTTAAGATACAAGCTCTATCTAGAATCAGCAAAGTCATATGATTTTTGTCATTTGGAATTAGAAGTTAGGAGCACAAAATTCATTAAAACAATCAAGTTCTTTTGTAATGAGAGACTTGATGATATACACAGCCCAGTTGTGCCTTAAATAGCTTTGTTACAAAACTTATGCATGGTACCTAGATAACCTTTAATAAGTAATCAAATGCAATAGTACATACTAAAAAAAAAGCAGAATGTTGCCACATTCAATTGCAGAAGTTGTACATGCACATGTGGTAAGTAAATAAAATTGGGAAGCAAAAATAGGGACAACTGACTTTGGACAAAATAAATGACATGAAACACCTCCTCCTTAGGTAAATGCTCATATAGTCATTGATCCCTGATGAAAAAGTATAACTTTGAGACATTGACAATGTTCCTATTGGTTTCATGGTTTATAAAACTATGAATGATTGATTAGGTTTGTGTATATATAAAAAAACATGATAAAGAGTTTTGTGTGTTTGCCCATATCTATTGAGGAATATGTTTATATTTGTGACATACACACAACACTCAGTAAAAAGAGCTCTTTTACTGTTCCTTGTTATGGTTGACACAGCACACAATGGATTATCTCTCTTGGTATGAAGCAATGCATAAATGAGCAAATAGTCTAGACAAGTCTGCTTTTCCACTTAGCTCTGAGTTCTTCTCCACTTTGCTCTGTGCAGATAGCTACTTTCTATATTTCTTCATGCCAAGGCAGTTCTCACTGCAATTTACCCTTCCAGAGGTGTGAGCCTGACGTTTTCTTTATCAATCATTTTCATCTGCTATAGTTCCACAGTGTGAGTGTGCACATAAATAAGCCTGCTCATTGTAAGAAAGGGAAGAAGCTTCTGGAACTCTCTGCTCTCTTGTTAAGAATCTGTGCTTCTTCATATTCAGTGTACATGAATCAGTGAACATAAATTGAACTGGTTTTTTAATAAATCTCCACCACTTTCACCATTTCCCATTCATCAATGTGTGTGGATACAGACAGGAAGTAAATTAATCTGCCATTGTCCTGAATACTGTCAATGATGTGGGAAACAAAAAGTCAGATTCATTGTAATTTGTGGTACATAGAGATAGAACATGTCTGCCAGTTTATTTCATAGAGATGAAAGCCCATTCGTGTGAACAGCAGAGGAGAACAGAAAATTTTTTCATCCTCTTTTCTCTTCTAGAGACATAGACATCTTCAACAATATTTTCAAAGATCATAGTATAAAAATGATAATATGAAGTATTCATTCAAAAGTTTGAAGTAATGATCTAAAACATTACCCATAGCACAAGGCCTCAGTGAACAAAGATGGAGTGTGTAGGCAAACTACTATTTATTAATAGATTTAGGATATACATTTTCTGACCTACCCTTTATTATGCTTACTGTGAATAAAATTTGATATCAACTGGCTTTCACTTACATCCCTGACTAAGTAGTGCATCAAATTTATTCCCCTCCCCGTGCCCTATGAAGTTAGAACACAGTAAACAATGGAATAGAGCATGTAGAAACAAATAAACAAGAGAAGCAATTATATCTTTGAAGAGGCATTTCTAATGTCATCATCTGCTTGTGTGTAATTTTCAGTACTATAAGTCAGTGCAATCTTTATAGTTTGTCACAAATAGGGAAATGGTCACAATTTACAATCATTGTTATTGATAATGATGATAGGTTAAGGTTAGGGTTAGCGTTAGGTTTAGGATTGATGAAGCACATGGATTTTCAGTTGTGTCATTAACTCTATATGTGTTGTGCTGCTGATATGATTCACTGGCTTATGATGAGATGATTGACAGCATTACACCACCACCAGTAAGATGGTTCTGATGCTCAGAGAGGTAACTCAAGCTCTAAAACAGAGACAGGTGAAATGGGATTAAAGCCTCAGTCTGTCTGGCTCCAATTCTTCTGTGGTTCTTACACTGTCAGGCTGAAGGGTGCTATAAAGACTCACTGTTAGGTTAGCATTTTTCTGCCCTCTCCTTGTTTCATTGAGTGATTTATAGTACCTTAAAAACTCAAAGGACCGGCTTGCCTGTTGTTGGAAGCAATAAGGCAGGGCAGTAAAACCTTGTAGCCATCTCTCCTCTCTAGGAGACGGCTAATGGCTCAACTCTAGAAAGCCTAATGCACCATGGCAGCTAGGAGGGAATAAGGCAGGATGAGCCGCCTGACAGGCTCTGTGGAGGAAGTTTACGGTTTGGTAACAGCTGCCAGATGAGAAATAAGAACCTAGCTGTTCTGAGATGCTACTATGAGGCCACCTGAATCAAAAATGGAAACTGAGGTACAGCCTAGAAATTGCCTTTATCTGGCTCACACACACACACACACACACACACACACACACACACATACACACACCACACACACACACATACCACATACACACACACCACACACACACACACACACCACACACACACACACATACCACACACACACACACATACACACACACACACACACACACACACACACACACACACACGCACTGTATGTTTGATGATTATAGCTGTTAAATGGAAAGTGTCAGCCACCTAATTGTGGTGTCTTGAAACAGAGGAGATGGTCTTTATTCTCTGCCCTTACCACCTGAAATTCTTATAGGAATCAAGAACTGTTTTTCTGTATTTTATTTATTTATTTTCCCAGTTTAGATGATGTCATCTCTCTTCTGCCATAGGAGATCAGGAACGTTGCTTAGCTTTAATTCATCTGTTACTTGATAGAATAAGATATATGACAGTCACTCAATGAACAGGGAATTATGGTTAAAAATTACTCTGCCTGCTGGTCCAGTGCCATGATGCTACCTAAGGATATATATGCACAGGAAGATTCTGAAGGCTCATGGAAACCAAGGTGCCATTTCCTCTGTGCATCTGAACCATATTTCAGTATTGTACATGTCTATGGCTGCTTAATTGACAACAGCAAGTGGAACTAACCTATGTGTCAGCTGATGACAGACAATGTTGTTTCCCCCCATTTAGTTCTGAGTATCCATATCTGTGATTTTTTATTCCTTTTAACTTCTACACATTTCTAAACTGACTTTTAAAATGCTTCTTTCTAGAGCTAGCTCAATATTTCAAGCATGGATTAGTTTCTCTGTAAATAAATATATTTGTTTGATTTTGCTTTATTTCTGTTATCTCTATGAAAGTCAAACTAACATTGATACAATTTAACTTGAGTTATGGAATATTCTCATGCATAGAATATTGCTATTCTGCCCTTGGGCCCCTGGCTCCTGTCACATAGCTACCACCTCCCACAACTCCTTGCAGAAAGGTGTGTGGCCATCAGACACGTAGGAACAGCACCAAACCCTCCCAAATGCAGATAAGGTTTCTCCAAGCTCTCAATCCAAGCCAATGAGAAGTACCTGCTGTCAGACTGACCCACCCCCAAACTGTATATAAGAATCCTATCCGAATGTCCTTCAACAGAGGAATGGATACAGAAAATGTGGTATATTTATACAATGGAATACTATTCAGCTATTAAAAACGATGAACTCATGAAATTCTTAGGCAAATGGATAGAACTAGAAAGTGTCATCCTGAGTGAGGTAACCCAATGAAAAAAGAACACACATGGTATACACTCACTGATAAGTAGATATTAGCCCAAAAACTCAAAATAAACAATTATAATTCACAGACCATAGGAAGCTCAAGAAGAAGGAAGACCAAAGTGGGAGTGGTTTGGTTTTCTGAGAAAGGGAACAAAATACTCACAGGAACAATTATGGAATCAAAGTGTGGAACAGAGACTGAAGAAAAGCCACCCAGAGGCTGTCCTACCTGGGGATTCATCTTATAAACAGTCACCAAACCCCGACACTATTATGGATGAGAAGAACTGCATCCCGAAAGGAGTCTGTTATGTTTGTCTCTGGAGGGGCCCTGCCAGAGCCTTACAGTTATAGAGGCATATGCTAGCAGCCAACCATTGGACTGAGCACAGGGTCCCCAATGAAGGAGTTGAAGGGAGGACTGGAGAAGCTGAAGGGGTTTGCAGACAATGGGAAGATTGATGATGTTGGCCAACCAGACACCCCAGGGCTCCCAGGGCCTAAGCCATCAACCAAGGCATACACATGGTTCCAGCCACAATTGTGGTAGAGGAATGCCTTGTAGGGCATCACTGGGAGGAGAGGTCATTGGTCCTATGAAGGTTCGATAGATGCCCCAGCGTGGGGAAGTCGAAAGGGGGTAGGTTTGAGGGGTTGGGTGGAGGGGCATATTCTTAGAGGCAGGAGGTGGGAGGATGGATTGGGGGTTTTCTGGGAGGGGGGAAACCAGGAAAGGGTATAACATTTGAAATGTAAATGAAGAATATATTCAGTTAAAAAATGTAAAAAAAAATCCTATCCAGAAGGAATGAGTGTATGAGAACTATTCTGTCATCTGAGAGCTTCTGTCATAAGGGCTGCAACACTGCCACTGGGAAGAGGTCTGCTCTCCAGAAAAGCCACCTGAAGCTCCCCCACACTCCTCACTGGCTAGGCAGTCTCTTGTTGGCACAGCCCTGCCTGACTCAGCGCAGGGCAATGTGGAGTAATTGATATAGCAATGGGGGAAACAGAGGTAGAGCCAGCTGCAGCCGCAGAGGAGGCAGAGGTGACTCCCTTCCTGATCATACTCTCTCCCCATTGCCTGAACCCTCATACCCGGCCAGGCCAGAGACCTCCATTGAAAGCATCTGGTACCCAGGCCCCAGAGGTCTCCATAAAGAAATTTTGGTAAAAATTTTCCTCATATTTGGTCATGTGGAAAGAGTTATTTTGTCCTATCAGCAGCATTCAGTTGACTTTACTTTCTTATAGGACAAGAGTATTTCTCTTTAAACAAATAAAATTCCAATATATGTTTTAGAGTTCATTCTCCTAGAAGTAAATATGTATACATAATTCTGTTATATAGGCCATGTGTGAGGACTTCTAAAGGCAAAGGGAGGAGAGTGAGTTCTGAATGCATTTCTAAACATTACTGGGAACCAAGTAAAATAGTGTGTGGTAGACGCTATTAAGCAGTACAAAGGATATAAATGCTTACACGAGTCACAATTTGAATTCCATTTGTACTGTGAAGAATCATCTGTGACTATGCTAGTTTACAGGATACTTGTATTTATTGAAGAACATTTTGGCCACCCTGTTTTGCTTTGTTTTGTTTCTCAAAAAAAAAAATATGAAGATGTGACAAATGAAGTCACATCATAACCACAGAGGAGTTATGTGGGTCACTGCTAGTCCAAAAGGGAAACTAGTTTCCAGACGGTAGTTCAGGCAGTGAATCTTCCACGCACATCCCCAAGCCCCACCCATGTCCCTTTAAATTCTCCCGCAGTTCTCCTGCTGTCCCCTGGGCTGATGAGGAGTCCTGAGTAGAGAGCTATTGTCTGTGCTTTTATTAGCTGTGCTTTAGTCCTTCGTACTCACTCTGTAAAGAACTATGACAAAATCTAATCAAAAGGGTATTAAAGGGAAATTGTCGCCCTCTTTTCTATAAAATGTGAAACAATTGCTCCCGAGTTCTGCAGTGATTTATGGTATATCTAAGTGAGTGGGCACACTGGAAGAAAGATGTCTAAGGGCAATAAATATTCATGAGCCATAGTTAACATTAAAATATTTCTTCTCTGCCACGAACCCCACTTTTCTGATTCCTACTTGCTAAAGTGGGAGACATATTAAAATATTAATTTTCCGCTTTGCTGGAATGATTTTGGAATCAAGCACCATTAAGACTCTGAAGGTAAATATGAGAATTCGAGGACATCAGTCACTCTAATACTCCATGTTTTTTTTTTAATATTTATTTGCTTTGTAAAAGGAGCCATTTCAGAAGTTCTGATTGCTCTATGACACATATACCTAGGCCCGAGAAAGCATCGAGGTCCTGTGAAATAGCATGTCACTCGGCAAGCTTGTAAATCAAAGGTTCTGCAAGCAGGGAAGCACGCCATGGGCAGGCCCCATTCTACAGCCATAAAGAGAGTCTGTGCTAGATTAGGGCATGCTCCTGTTAGAGGAACAGCTGGAAACTGCCATGGGTCATGGCAGTCTGATGGAAGCAATTGCTCAGGGTTAGCAGGTCACATGCAGACAGCAGTTTCAGGGTTAACTGCCCTGAATAGGTTTGTCCGTGGTATTGGTCAGAGGTGAGCTATAAGCTCACTACATATTTGCCCAGTGTGAGAGACACACATAACAGGTCCTCAACTGTTCTTTTATTAATTTTAAATCCAGCTTGTGAATTTAATTACATGTGGAATCAATTGTTAAAATCAACAGATGCAGAATTATAGATCACTGTATTTTATTATTTTATTTTATACACACACATGCATGTGCACACACTCAGAAATGGCAGGGACTTGCACACATATATGCACATACACATGCATGTATACCTGCACAGAAGCACACATGTGCACACATAGACACACACTAAAACACATATATGAATGCACACATGCACAGAAGCATGCACATATGAACATGTGCACACACAGAAACACACATGCATGCACACAGACACACAGACATACACATACACACACACACACTCACACACACACACACACACACACACACACACACACACACACTTTGTTCTTATTCTCCACGATTGCCCTCCCCCTCCTCTCATCTCTCCCTTTTGCTGGTCACTTGCTCCCCAAAAGAATTTCCACTTCCACTTTCTTGCCTTGCACATTCCTGCAGCTTCTCTTGTCTCTCTTTGAGTCTGAACTCGCTAACCTTCTAATCATCTCCTCTTTACTTTCAACAACATAGATGTGTAAATAAATCAACATACATTTTGTATGTGAGAGAAAACATGAAAGATTTCTGCAAGGCCTGTTCAGTATTCCAACTGAAATACTTTTAAATATCTATGGTTTTGTAAAAAATCTGCATAGTTTTCTAGTATGTATGAAGTGAGTAGGCTAGAAACAAGCTATCTCTAACCCATATCTAACTGCTCACCAAGAAAAAAAATAGTTTTTTCTCCAGTGGAGCCCCACTGGATATATAAGCCACTCTAAAGGGCAGGCCTATCCAGAGGTGGATGGACACAAAAAACTAACTCAGTGGCACTTCTGGAGACTCTTTGTCTCATAATCTTTTGTCAAAGCATTCTTTTGTTTTGCTTTAGTTTTTTCTAGTTTTTTACAAGTATTTAGCCTATGCATTATAATTTCTGATATTGTGTCCTTATGAGATTTCAGTGTGTATGAACTTATGTGTCTCTGAATCTATTCATGTGTTCTTGTGTTTTTCTTTGGCTCCTTTTTTCCCATCATTTTCTTTGTTTCTTTCTTTTCTTTTCTTTTTTTGATGTGTGTTTTCTAGTGAGAGAGAGCAAGAAAGGATATGGATTTGAGTAGGTGCAGAGATAGAATCTGTGAATAAGTCAGGAAGGGGGATCCATAATCAGAATATATGTATTGGAAAATATTTCAATAAAAACAAAATAAAAACAAAATAACTAGCATTAAAGCCTATTGCTTTGGAGGCAGCACTTGCGACCTGAGCCACCACAGATGGTTGGCATGCCTTCTGCTCTATGGGAAACTACAACCTCTGAACTAGGCCTGGCTGAGGAAAATTGAAACATGGATGGCTACAGCAAGGCTCTGGCTCTGTGGCTTCCTCTGTGTACCAACCAACATGCATTCCACTAAAAACAAAAAGCAACAGCTTCTCAGATGGTCGTTCTAAAGTAGGTTTGCAGGTTAGAGTCTACCACTTAACTTAATTCTCACATCTAACCTATAAAATAGGCCCAACAGGCATAGTTGAGTATTACAGATGGAGCAGCCTAAACATATACAACAAACAAGATAGGTTATAGAAGTGCACTTAGGACCCCAAAATCAGAAACCCAGCAACCAGTAGTTGTATTATTTAGTGGGTAGACCTACCTGTTGGAGCACATGGATAATGAGCATTCTAGGAAAAGGCAAGCCCAATATTGTTTTGGTAGGCAATGTCTTGATAGTGATAACTATAACATTTTAGGGTTTCCTCCTGCTGGAATTTCCAAAACACAGGAAGCAAGGAGAAATTCTTGCAAGCGATTGTTGGAGGCATTAGTAGAGGAAAAGTGCAGAAGAGAAGCTGGTAACAAAAAAACACAAGTATTCAATGACTATTGTGAATCAGGGAGGAAGGCTGAAAGACAAGAAATAACAGAGTCAGGGCAGGGAGATAGAAGAAAAGTGGTTTGCTTCTGGACAGTTTAAACAAGTTGCAAACTGACTTGATGACTCATACTTTGCAATCCCAGCTCCTGAGGGGGCGATCCTGGAGAGTCCGGAGGGAATTCAAGAGAAAGGAACTGTCATGTGAGTACTTGAGGCTATAGTAAACTGAATTAATCTCCCACACTGGACCCAACAGAACAAAGTTTTATATTGTCTTATCAGAGTTGCAAAGCTTAATTACAGGAGGCTCTGTAAAAGCTGAGTAATTAGGCTGTGTCCCAGCAAACACTGCTATCTCTCAGTCCCACTTTATGTCATTGTTGCAGAAGGGAGATCCCGGAGCCTGTTCTGGTTCTGTCTTTGCCTGATACTCAAATTTGATTTGTTCTGTTTTAACTTTTGTGTATACCATTACTCAAATTAACTCTACTAAATTGTTTTCTTAAGAATTTTCCACTTATCAATGCATTAAGGAATTAACAATCATTATGAAAATAATAAATAGCTACTATTATTACAATATAAACAAACTCATAACTAAATTTGGTCTTTCCCTTTGTACTGATATCTCTTGCTCATGAATAGTCTATAGTATCAGAGGAACAATCATGTGCCTTCCTTGAGTTCAGCTGTGTAGGAATAAACTTTCTTTCATGTAGCATCCTGCCATATAATGGGGCAATTTAATTAAACTTTCTGTCCAGTGGTTTATTAATTCTGCAAAAAAATGGTTTCTATGTTAAAAGCAGTGCTTTGGAAAGTCACTACAAAAAATATCTTCATTACTGATTTTGAGTAAAGTATAGGAAAAGATGCCAGTAACTTTACAGGATCTTGTACTTCAAATTGGAAAGTTTTTAAAAATATGTTCCCTTTCTTACTTCACTTTTGCAAATGAGCTAAATCTCATGACTTGAGTTCTAGCTGTCTTGTAAGAAAGAAACCAAAGAAATCAGCAACCTGGACTTGAAGTTTTTGTTCCAATGTAGAATCTTCACTTAAAAAGTCTAGTTTTGAACACCTGCATCATGATTTATAAAACAGTATATCTTAGAGTTATTTATTTAATTGTGTTTATTTGCACAATCTTCATCTGATGCCTGGGGTGACAATCATAAGATATTTCTGTTAAATCCCATTAGTGAAACTGTCAGCTGTAGAGCTGACTGCCCCAGGTGTCAGTATAGGAAAACAGAGAATGCCGATGTTAATGCAGTAACCATCTAACCACCAGGAGCATTTGGGACAGGGCATGTGTGTAAGCTCTCTTTATTACGAATGTTCCTTTGGTGTTTACCCTACTTATGATTTTCATCTTTCTAAGCTTTACACAACATGCTTCCTTTCTCCCTTTTAGATCTCCCATACATACTCAAAGCATTACTTGCATACGCTTAGTTTCTCTTGCAATTTAATTTCCTACGTGATGTAGTTGTGACCCTGAAAAAGAGCTGATTAGGTCAAATTAGGATTGTCATTTACCATTCAAGTTTTTTTTTTTTTTTTAAGAATATGAATGCAAGTCTTTTATTTCTTGCTGGTGGTTCAATTATTTCAACTTGCCTGGCTCAGTAAACAACAGTGCATGCCATCAACTCTGTTGACCTGAATTTGATCACTGGGACAATCATGGCAAAAGAAAAGAAACAGCATTTACCAGTTCTTGGATTTTCACATGCGCATTGTGGCAATAACTTATTAAAGCATGTGTGTATATACACACTTATATACATATTCACATATGTGTATATGCATGGGCATATGCATACATAGTAGATTTCAATAACACATTTAAAATAGTTTTAAAATAAAAGAGAAAATTTAGGAGTATTTGTTGGTGACTTGAAGGGAATAGAATACAGAATATCAATTAAGCATTTCTTGTCTTTTATACTTATATAATTTAAGGGAATAATCTGCCTTTACTAAGTCCTGTTTGGAAGCCAGAAGCAGTGCTTTTACAATAAATTTAAGAATTAATACCAAGTTGGACTTTTTGCAAAAGTTGGTATTTTTTAGCATATTCAAAGTGCAATTTATTATCTAGGTTTGAAGAAATCAAGTCCATTCAGTATCCTGAGATGACTAGTTGGAACATTGACATTTAACAAACTTGGCTTAGTCAGTGTTAGAGCATTTTGCGAAAATCTCATAGAAACATAAACATCTAAGGAACTCAGATACAGGGGTAAAAAAAAAAAAAAGCAAGGTTACCTGTTCTTGCTGTGGTCCTATCACTACTGAAACATAATTGGTCATTAATGTTTATCCGTCAACAGAAATCATACTTCCATTGCATACAAGAGGCTTTCACTGAGCTAAAATCCTATCATCTTATGCAATACTGGCATGCTTTCAATTTTACAGCTGATTAAGATGTATTTATATGGTTTATGTGATTGCATTAAAAACTGTTTTATATAGCGGCAGCTTGAGCATTTTAAAGGAGAAATTTCCCAACAATTATTTTATCCAAATAGGTGTGTGGCTATCGTTTTTAAACTCCACTGTGTTGAGTTTCTATTGCATTTTGCCATTAAAAAGCTATTTTCTCCTTATGATTCTGTGGCTCCTAATAGACAGATATTGAGATATTTATCTACCTGGCAATTTCAGTAATATGCATCTGTCTTAGTCTGCACAATTACAGCATAAAACTATTGAAAAGAAAGGAAACAAATAGAACAGATCCCAAAAAAGCAGCTGTGTGCTACAAAATGAAGCATTTTCAGTTTCCTGTTACTTTTTTGCTTACTTCGGGTGTTCCTTTCACAAGGTGATATTTCTTACAAATAACCACAGTTTCTTCACTTGTGTGCAAGATTGTTTTCTGAAAGGCACCTCACATCTCTCCTTGTGACAGGGCAATAGAATAGGAATGAAAGAGGAATTATTTGAATGTAAGATTTCAGTGAATTGAAAGACTGTCACTGTCTTGTAAGCATCATAGGCAGATGGATGTTTTTGTGAGCTAGAGAGAATTGAAATGAGTCAGAAAAGTGTCTTTGGGAACTTTCTTCTGTGCTACACTCTAGGTCTCTGAGATGCTGAGTCTATGAAAGGGAAGCATTGGAGATTATGACTATGATCACCCCTGATACTGTGGCTAAGTTTTCAGTCTTAAGTGTCATTGGCAGACCAGTAAAACTTCCACTCATACAACACTCAGATTTCCATTATGGTGAAAAAATAAAATATCAGAGAGACAAAAGCCTAAAAGAATACACCTTTTTGCTTTAATTGTTCTATAGTTCTGCCCATGGTTTTCTGGAGCTGTGACAGGGAATGCCTGGTGGACAAATATCTACGTTGTGAAGATAGATGTGAAAGAGAAACAGGAATAGGTGGATACTAAAGTCATCTCTAGTGAGGAAAATGAACCTCACTAAAGGCCAAAGAAATTATGTGTCCAAGTCTTCTGTAGGGTCCAGCATTTACTGAAATGACTTGCAAGAGGAAATGGCTCAGTTCCAGCTGCCTCATCAAAATATTACCCCAGGGTAGGTAAGGATTCACTTAAGCTACACCCAGAACTTCTGGAATATCTTGTAGACAACTCTACCAACAATTTGAGTCTGCTCACCCCAGAAATTGATCCCTGCCTAAATCACCTTGCAGAGGGGCCTGTGAGTGTTTTAAGTCTGTGACCTTCCTATTATCTGTGAGTTCCATGACCTCTGGGCTTCTGTCTCAGATGATCCAGAGATGGGAGCTGTGGGGGGAAAAATGGGTCCATGTGGCCCGAAAAACAGTTGGCCCAGGCCGCATAGGGGAAAATGGTCTGGGCCGGTAGGGACAGTGGGCACCCTAGTACCCATAGAGAGAGGGACAGCCTGGCTAGCGGGTAGGCTGTTTTCACACAACCCCAGGTACCTGTTGAGGAAGCCTGGCTGGGAAGAGGTTGGGTCCTTTCTTGGTGGCTGGTAACACTGAGGCCTGATCCATTCTCCTACACAGTGGGTTTTGATAAGAAAAGACAATATATAGTTTCAAAGCTTTATTATAGAAAAGTAGGAAGAGAAAAGGAGATAGAGAAGCAAAGAGAGAAAGAAGATAGATGGATGAGAGCTGGCCATGACCACGTGGAAAGAGGGGAAAGGAAAAAGGAGCGAGGGGGAACAGGGGGACAAGATCAAGGGTAAGAGAGAAAAGTGTAAGAGACAAAAGAGAGGGGGGGGGGAATGACGGTGGGGGTTGGCGAAAACCTGGCTGTAGCCAGGTGACTGTAGGGGTGGAGTCCTGCCAGAGCTATGGCCATAGGGTTATGGGGTTGAGGAGTCAGGAGTCTGGGAGCATGGCTCACTGGTTCCCTTGCCTTGTAGAATGTTCTGCCCTGTGTCTGGAGTAAACCTTGCTTAACCAGGCCACAGACTGCCTTACACGTTCTCCCAGGGAGCCTCATTCTTTTTTCCAGAAGGGTGTTTTCAACCCACAGGAGATGTCATACAGCACATTCCCCAGTGGTTACACAATTTGTGAAGTGGCTACCTGCTCTCAGTGTTGTCATGGGCCAGGAGCCAAGGGTTTGGCACTGTACCTTTCAGGTATTTTAGCCTAGCCCTACATGCTCTATCCATTTACAGGTGCCCAGTGTAGCAACCCCTTTTTAAAATGAGAGATTTAGAATGCAAATATGACACGCCACAATGTTAAGGCGAAAACTAAGATTAGTTAGTTTAAAGGAAGGTTAGGGTTAGAACAGCAAATCCAGAGTTAGTTAGGAGCAAAGCTGATAGAAAATACTAGATAAGTTTACATTTCATTAAATAAAGGAAGATCTGAATATGGTAATGTCAAGTATGTTTTGATGATAATACAGAGCCTTAAAATGGAATGTGAATTTATTGCATATTTCTGTGAAACACAAGAAAGGACAGTCTGTAGTCTAGGACTCACCCATGGTTAAAATGCAACACAGGATATATACATACATACATACATACATACATATACATGCATACACAATAAATAAATATACATACATAAATACATATGCATATAGGCACACACAAATCAATACATGAACATAGAAAAGCACAATGTGTATTCTGAGCTTCTACCAATAGACACAAAGAAAGGACTGATGTCTCCCATGATGGAGGAAACAGATGACCACATGAAGGATTGGTAACTATTTTAAAAGCAGATCTTATTGATCATTTCATATCAGGGAAACTGACGCCAACATGTTCAAATATGTATAAATTATCATTAATGATAATAAAAGTGAACTCAATAATAAAATGATTAGGAAGCAGATATGCATGATTTATATTAATTATCTGCAAAGAAAGCAATTGTCCCACAGCTGTTTATAAGGATTGATTTTAGCTTATGAGCTAAATCAATAATATGTCTAATTCATACATTGATATTTAAATATCACACTGTAGTAATGAAGCACTTCAGTTGGGGGTGAGAACAAGAGGATTGGCTGATCATTTAATTTATTTCCAACCTGCCTGATCAGGATTGTTTCTAATAAGCTGTAAGACAGCACAAAACAAACACAAACAAACAAACAACAAAAACCTAAACCAGAAAACCCTCCAACTCTTAAAATTCTGCAATGCTGTGGCTCAAGAGCTACAGACTAAAGCCTAAAATTTCAAGCAGATGTTTCAATATTTCACAGCTCTAACTTTGAGAATAAAATGACACAGATCTTTCTATCATAAAGTAATATGCTTGTGTTGTACAAACTTTTAAATATAAAAGAAAACCCAAACACATACACACACACACACATACACACATGACAAAGACACATACAGAGACACACATACATGCACACACATAGGTAGAAACACACATCTCTTTAGTATTGCTTAAGAAAGTGAAAGGGACTAACTTAACCTATTATTTTAGACAAGGGACATACTAGCTGGTTTATGTGTCAGCGTGACACAAGCTGGAGTTATCACAGAGAAAGGTGCCTCCCTTGAGGAAATGCCTTCATGAGATCCAGCTGGAAGGCATATTCTCAGTTAGTGATCAAGAATAGGAGGTCTCATTGTGGGTGGTGCCAACCCTGGGCTGGTAGTCCTGGGTTCTATAAGAAAGCAAGCTGAGCAAGCCAAGGGAAGCAAGCCAGTAAGCAGCATCCCTCCATGGTATCTGCATCAGCTCCTGTCTCCAAGTTTCTGTCCTGTATGAGTTCCTGTCCTGACTTCCTTTTGTCATGATCAGCAATGTGGAAGTGTAAGCTGAATAAACCCTTTCCTCCCCAACTTGCTTCGTGGTCATGATGTTTTGTGCAGAAATACAAACCCTGACCAAAACAATGGATAAACAACTTACAGTTACAAAAGAATGGCATTCAGGATATTGGTCGCCAGTCTATTATAGACTAATAACATCAATCATAACTATCCCTAAGTGATAAAACAAAGGAACAACTTCATAGTATGGCTGAATTTAACTCTTGGAGAAAGATACTCTACCCAAAGTTTAGATAAAAGAGCCTGTCTAGAGAAACCCAAGTTCTTTGAGTTGGGGAAGTAAATCTCTTCCTTGAGAAGTCTAGGATTTCAGGGCTAAACTGACACCATGGTAGAAGGAAGACTGCGGTACAGAAAGAGGCTATGGGGGACCTCATGTCATCCTCCTTAATCTTAATGAAATGAGGACCTGATTACTGTGGAATTAGTTTTGTTTCTTAATGGTCTATAGTGCGTTTTAAGCAATTGCTTTTCAAGGGTATATTTTAGTAGTGTAGTGGCTGCTATCTTGAACATAGTTAAAGATGTTGTTGAAGTAAATTGTGTGAGCTTGTATCAACATATAAAGCTTCTGTTTAGAATTGTCCACATTTAACTTGTCATCTAGACATTTTGTCTGATCTTCCCTGTAATTACTTAAGTCTTTTAACTTCGTAAATAATTGTGTGCTCCTTGCCTAGACATGTGTTTCTTTCTTAGCATCTGTAGTTATTAAGCAGCCATATGATTCTGGAACATACACTCAAACATTCATACTTACATACATACATATATACATACATACACATACAAATATACACATGTACACATATAAATGCATGCACAGTGAACACACACACACACACACACACACATTCACTGTTTCCAACAACACCTTCGGTTTTCTGCAGCCAAGCATGTTGCTTTAGTTAAGTATGGATATCAAATCTTTGATGCCTGTGGCATTTAGAAGGCAAATGTGACATTCCCTCACCTATCTGAAGAACAAGATGCCTATTTATTGAAGGTTGGGCAAGTCCTTGAATATTGTAGAAGATCCAATTGGTATTTATCATATCCATGGAAATTTCATGAATTGTATTATTAGTAGTAATAAACCTGTCTGTCATCTATGAATGATTTACTTGTATTTGTGTGGGTGTTGATTGAGAGAAAATGCAAGAGTAATTCTAATTAAAGTTATTTAGGTGAATAAATAAGGAGTCTGAATGGCAACTATAGAAGATGGTTAATATATGAGCTCTAAGGGTGTGAACTGGAAGATAATGAAGGATGTTCATGAGTGTTTCACCAGGATGATGGCTGTGAATGGATTTCAGGACCACAGTGCAAGATGTACTGGAGGCACAGAGAAAAGTGTGCCATAAAGCCAGTGTCTAGTATTATGAGAATATTTTTATTGATTAAAGTTTATCTTTAAGTCGCCTATCTACACAAGCAAAACAACTCAACTTTAGCCTAATCTGTTTTAATTTCCACTTTCTGAAACAGATTCTACATTTTCTGGCTTTATAATCTATTGATGGAAATTCTTACATGTGTTATACCTTAGTCAGCGGAGATGCCATGAGAGGAGGTATTATTATCTGCTTCCTTAGGATGGGTTAACAATTTCACTCGGACCAATCATATTCAAGGGCTTCTGTAAGCTTCATATTCAGCCTGTGCTGATCATCAGAACCACAATATCATAACTCTCTTATGGGTGTGGCCAGCATAAGTGTTCCAAATATCTCTCTTGGTGTAGAACACAAACCTAGGGATGATATCCTAAACAATTTCTCATATGACTTGGCCTTGGTGATGAAATGATCTAAAGTCACCAGTACTGGAGTAGTCAAGCATTTTTGCTTTAAAATCTTAAAATAAAAAAAAAATAACAATATGAAATAAAAGTGTTTCTGAAGTAATGTTGCACCATTCACATAAAAATATGCTAAAATATATTAAGATTTATTCACTATGGTGGAGCATACATTTGACCTTAGCAATGAGAAGGCAAAGGTATGTGAGTCTCTGTGAGTTTAAGGCCCATCTGAACTGCATCATGAGCTGTAGACCAGTAAGAGATACATAGCAAGAGGCTGACTAAAAACAACAAAATAATAGGACAATAACTGAAGTGAGAATCTTGCTTTGATGAGCCTGTGTGTGTTCATGTGCGTGTGCAAACTGGGTGTACTCTTGATCACTATTTTCATGTATTTGCATTCATTGTAGCTATGTTCTATTGCATAACATTTTCACAAATTTTAACCTAAAGCCCATAGAGAAGAACAAAACAAAACAAAACACCACCACTATCCACACCAAAACCAAAAACACTAAAGAGGAAAACTATATGTAGAAGATACAATTGAATGCATTAAATATTTATTATGAGAGCTTCTATATTCAGAGTAAAGTGCTTGTAAATTAAGTATTACACCATTAAAAAATAAAGAAGAGCCTCATGGTGAAGGTCTGTAATCAGAGTTACTCTAGAAGCTTAGGCAGGTGAACCATAAACTAAAGGTGCACAAGAACTACTGAGGACTTGATGGAGTAGGTTAATGCAAATTTTTATTTTTTTAAGAGTTAAAAGGGATGGGGCTGGAGATCAGTGGTTATGTGCTTGTTCTTCCTTTCACAGCCTTTCCCACATGAATATACCTGTATTGCCATGAAGCTCAGGTTTGCCTCTGACTCGCCAAGTAACCAAGGATACCCAGAGCAAGCACCTGGCTCTGCAGTGTGGTCACACCCCTTCCTGACCAATTGGTGGGTAATTTCCATTGCCACACTGAGCTGGTGAGTGGTCAGAGGCAGGATCAAATAAGGATATCACTGCAATCAAGGCAGGGGAGAAGTTTTTATCTTCAGATCAACTCATAACTTTATTTTAATTCTGTAGTCATTTAAAGAAATAAATGATTTAAAACAGCATGTTTGGAGAGGAATACTTAAGGTAGCTATTTTGAAAGTACAGTTGCTAAATGAAGATTTATAGGTGGATAAGTTCTTAGTTTGAAGTTGAATATGTACCTTATAAATGAAAGCCTGTGGTTCAATGGTGTAGGAGAAGCTTGTGGTCTCTCCCAATCTTATCCATGACTAGAGGAACATGGAAAACACTCTTTTTCTGAAGTTAGGAATCCAGTCTCCTGAAGTGTCATGGAAAGATAACTGAAAAGACAAAAGTGTTCACAGAAAACATTTAAGGTACCCTGGGTAAACGTGATGTGTGTGTATGTCAACTGGCATATGCAGGAACAGGAGCACTGCTTCAGCATGACTTCTAGAGGGGGATATTGCAGCCAGACATAGGATGTCTGACCTACAGAGGATGGGCTGACATAATTACTCAAATTTCTTTTTTATTGTCTGTTGTCCTATGTGCCTTGTCATATGGAAGTAGAGACATTTATATAGAAATAAATAAATTCAATATGTGAACTGTACAACTGCATTTCTAATTACATTAATTTGGAAAAGGAGGGAGGAATCCAACACAGTCATTTCAGTGTTTGGAACATATGTTAAATGCATGCTTGAGAATTCTCAGTTGATCTGTATTCAAAATGAGTAGAACACTACATCTTGAGAGACCACCAATATATTATCATATGAATATGAGCCAAATTAAAGTCACATATGAAATTTGGATTTTACAAATAACATGTACAAAATTTGGTATGAATTTCCTTGACATTACTTTACCAGAGTGAGTATGCACACATGTGCACATACAAACACATACTGACACACAGACACACAGACAAACACACACACACACACAGAGAGAGAGAGAGAGAGAGAGTGAGAGAGAGAGACATGGGTGCTTTGCTTATTTGATAGTTTCTGCAACTTTAGATCAACTGGAATCAAGATATAAATATTCATTACTAAATTTAATTACTGAAAATTAATATTCTGAATGTTTAAATGGGTCATTATAGTACCTACTCTATGCAAAATAGAAAGAGGTGGACTTTTTTTTTTATTAAAGTTTATATGTTACATTTTCCTGAGAATACTGTAACTATGATTCAGCTCCAGTGTTTCTACCACAACTCAATGTTGTCATCTGTGTATGCATGTCTGTCTGCCCATCCATCTGTATTATCTCAATCGTATCTATTTTTATCAATCCATCATTTGTCTATCACTTATCTAACTGTCTGTTATCTATGTATACATGTAAGTATGCATATATAGATCTGTCTGCCTCTACCTACCTACCTAGTATCTATGTATTCATCTATCTACATCTATCATCTATCTCTTATCTATGGATTTTTTATCTCTCTGTCTGTTTATCTATCTATCATCTATCTATCTATCATCTATCATCTGTATCATCTTCCATATCTCTAGCTATTGTCCTCTACCATCTACATTTATCTGTCTGTTTCTGATTTGAGACATAGTTTCTTTGTGTAGCCCACACTAGCCTGAGTTGAGGCAGAATCCTCCAGTCTTAGTTTACCTAATGGTTTAAATGCAGAAATATGCCACTATACTTAGTTTTGAGAAAATTGGGACATAGCTTGTATGACTTGATGTTAAAATCCTCAAAGGATTGAACTCTTGGTGTTATGCTAAAATTTGGTTTATGTGATACCTAGGTACCCCATTGTAGCACAGAATCAAAATTTTTATAGTTAGTCTACCTAACTCTTTGCCTTCTCAAAGGGTAGGTATCAAATGACAATATCAATATTTCAATGTTGAAATAATACACTCATTATTTTGCTGTCTTTTGTGATGTGCTGAACCCATGGAAGAAGCATTCTCCAGTAGCACTGGAAACTTTATGAATCCCATAGCCTCACAACTGATTTGCAAATATGGTCTTGTACACTACCAAACATTTCATAATTTTCCCATGAACAATACTCTATGCCAAACCTCACTGTGACAAGATTTTTTAAAAATTACTAATTTGCTCATTAATTGATTTAAAGAGCCAGTTTCTGCACTCTCCTTTCTGGCTCAACTCTATCTGCAAAAAGTATTTTGAAATTAACACAAATAAAATTTATAATAAAAATAGCAGTGATTATTGTTTTACTAAATTTCAAGACATCTTCAACAAACGTTTGGCATATTTCTTGCCTAGAAATTATTTCCTACAGATTTATAGGAATTATTAACAGAAAGTAGGCCCATTTTTGTCAGATTTTAAATGTGATAGTTTGGCAGAGATAAGGAAACTTTTCTCTTAGTCTTATGTGATCAAAGCTGAGTTTATGAAAGACCTTGGAAGTGATTTTAAATAATTTGGCCTTTAGCATTTAACTTGAGTCTTTCATAAAATGTGAAGTCCCACACTTCTGGTTTCATTTCTGACAGACAGAAGGAGCAGTGCTCGTGAATGGTATCAATTCCTGTGATTGACATCTGTAGGGTGTGAATAACACTGTAAAGCAGGAAAGACAAGTTCAGATTTCAAAGTGACAAGCTGTTTACAGAGTGATGGATGAGACTGTGTCTGAGCATGTATGGGATGCACAGTCTTGATGAAAAGACAGGGTGTTGGTGGGAGACTTATCAATTGACAATGACTTTGTCATTTTTTTTCCCAGCAGTGACTTTGTGATCCTTTGGAACTTTGCTTTTTTCCACTGAGACGCAGTCTTTGAGAAGCTCATCCCCCAGTGGATGATCATGGCACATTAGTATACTCAATTGTAAACATATACAATTTGCTTCCATCCTGAGGCTAAACTCAGTCATCAGTGATATCTTTTACACATTATTGAGTTTGAATTTGTAACTCGGTGGGTGTTAAGAACTATTCTATGTATGGGTGGATATTGGCATGGAATTTTCTTTTAACATAATACCTTCTGTTATAAAGTTTTGATAACACTGCAGCTGGTACTGGAAAGAATTTCCTTTTGGATAATATGAAAAAGGTTCATATGAATTCACAAGTGACCTTAGTTGGGCCTGGAGCTTGATTTTAGATGATGTTCTGAGCTACATTTTCATTAATTTCACTGCATACGTCTAGAGGTTTTTCGGGTGTTTGAGGCTGAATTAAGAAAATCGCTATCAGTGCAATAAATTCCCTCATCTAAGCTGGTGAATAACAGCATTCTTTACTTTGGTATTCAAGGCTCTGTTAAAATCTTCAGTTCTGGGTCTCAGACTCAGCAAACATAATTTCTGCCTCATCAACTTCTCTTCCTGTTAAGGCTCTGTGGAGAGTGTGCCAGGAACAGACACAGGAGCTTTTATAGGCAGGAAGACAGACTCTTGCTGACTACAGGGTTCTATTAGCTTTCTCCTCCCGTCAGTAACAGACCATCAGTCTAAACAGGCCTGGGTTCCAGCTGATATCCTTCCTACAATGCTTTCAAAACCAAGCCTGATGTTGCCCAGGGACTTCTGTTCCAGCCTGCTGAAGTATGCCCGCCCAGCCTGCAGGATGCCCTTGATCTCAGACACAACACTTCTAGTCGCTTTTTATAAATTCTGGGGTTGGTCTCCATAGGATCCATCCAACAAGGCAATAAAGTTAATGATTTTGAACTCTTCAGGTTTTTTTTCTCCTAGATGCATGGCACTTTTTCCTGCAATGCTTTCATGTGACAGCTCAGAGTTATGCTCAATGTTGGGTAAGATCTTTGATATTTAGGTAAGAATCATTTATATGTAATAGGATTTGTTCATAAAACTAGAATAGATTTTACATTTGCCTGATTTTTAAATATACTAATATGTTTATATTTATTTTTTACTCAAATTTCATATTTATTTCAATTTCTTTATTATTGAATATGTTATAAAACTGAATCACAGCTACATAAAAATTATTTAAATTTAACTCGCATAGAATGCAGTCTTATGTTAGCTATATAGGAAGAAGCGCAATGTTTTTTCATACAGCACATGGTTTTTATATATTAAATAAGCAAATCTGACTAGCAACGTTAAAGCTTTATGTTTTATGAGTGAATAAAGACTAGACACAGTAGGGTCCAAATATCTGAAATATCAGAAATCAGGATTGTATTTGTATTAAACAAAACTCCTGGATTATTTCCAAGATTTGATGAGAGACATAAGACCAGCTGGGAAACAAAGAACTGGAGGAGGTTCTGCTTGCCTCTAATTTCGGGCTGCCCCTGATAGGTAAGCTTACATTGGAAGGAATTTTGCTAAGGCTTGACATTTGCTACTTCTCTTAGCACTTTGGGATTCTAAGAAATATAGCAACAACTTCATAAATGTATGCTCCCTGATTGAGTTTTGTCTGCTGCTTTGATTGGCGGTTGTAGTGTGGGTTTGTTTAATGCAGAAGTGCATGGCTCATGGCACACCATCTTTGTCCTCTTTGCCACTCTATCTAAATCTCCTGAGTGTGTCTGTCTGTGTCCCTGTGTTCGACACTGTTGCTTGGGATGATTTTGTTTTCACTGAATGATTGTGGTCAAATTTGCCTTGAAGCTGATCTCCTCAAAAGAATTCAACTACAATCTGCTAGATGGGTCACATGCCACAGGTTAGCATTGTGAGAATCATTAGCACAACTTGACAATGAATTCACCACCCTATTAAAACTGGAATAGAGAACTTCATCTCAATAGCAGAAACTAGGAAAAATCCCTAGGTTCAGATTTTCTCTATGTAGACCCATAACATCAGCAAAGCAGAAACCACCAATGCATAGAAACAGGACATAATGTTATATGCCCCAGAGTTTTATGGTTCTACCACCAATATTTACTAAGTACATATGGCAACCTTAAACTCCTGAACCCTCCCCACCCAGATTATGTCACTAAAGACTGTAGGAATGATTTCCAACCACCATTCTGAAGGAAGGTTCTATAGAACTACTAGATTTTTTTTTATATGTAGAAATCTGTGCAATGCTGTGGATATCATGAAAGCTAGCCTTGGCAGATCTGTTGATCTGTTGTTACTCATTGTATGACATATATATTTATGGTTCTCTTAAAATCAGGATGTGCTGTGCCTTTTTCATCACATCTCACTTCTGATGTTTGTGGAAAGTCTTCAGGGAAAGTTTAAAACACTGATAATGTTGAATAGCTTTAGGCATAAAAATATCTCATGGGTGCCACTATCAATTTATTCAAACCCCAAATAACAAAGTTGAGATTTATTTTAATTTCTTAAAAATTCCATGACCAAAAGAGTCTTAAAGAGTCAACTTACTATTCCCTAAGATTTACAAAAATGTTGTCAGCCACATAATCCTACTTTTAAACAGCAATTTGTCTTTTGTTTTCTTTTATGTAATAAGATTGCCGTTAATGAGAGCCGCAAAGGCAGTTACTTTTTGTCTGAGGAAGGTGTTTGGGGATGACTCTGTATTTTCTATAATTGCTTTCTGTTTCTAATGGGACAGTTTGTATTTATTGTGATTATTTTTGGTAGAAAGTCATGGGTTTTGGAAACAATAATCATTTCCAGCTGTTTTAATTTTCTCAACCACTTTTAAGATCTGTGTTCCATTTCTCTGTCTTTAAAATTATTACTTATCATTTTCTTAGATTCCTTCTTTACTCATAATCACTCATTCTAAATGTTTCTTCCATGTCAGGTCCATCCTCAATTTGATTATCACTTTTATTTATATTGATGGTGATGTCCCCTGTGTTTATAGTGAGGCAACAATATTAATACTATTAATGGAATTACCATAATAAAATATTTAGGATATTCATGAGGCTTTCAGTTTGTTGGATGGTGATGTAGCCGAGAAGGTATGAGGCCTTGAGTTTGTTTCTGAGCACACTTAGCCTAGAGTTGGTAGCTCATACATCTCCCAGCATGACTTGTCCCTAGGAGTTGGAGATAGGGTGATAACTGAGTTCAAGGGCATACTTAGCAACAGAGCAAGCTTGGGTCCACCATAGCCACTAAAGACTATATCTCAAACACAAGAAGCAACTACAGCAAACAAAGGTCTTTCTAAATTACTCAGGAGATACAAAACACATACATACATTTATTAAGAATATAATATATGCTAGATATCTTACAAACAAAACTGTACCTGCTTTAATTTATAAATCATAATACTGCACAAAGTGAGTATTGTTTCTCCTATGCTACTGACAGAAGATTAAGGAATTGGACAAGCTATAAGAAAAGAGATACTAGTCACACAAAAGTATCAGTTTTTTTAACCTGGGACTTTAAAATATGAATATTTCATTCCTCATTGTGCAGAGTAACTCGAATGATACAATTCACTCTGGAAGCCTCTTGGTTTGTTGCTAAGTTGGATGTAAGCTGTAGTTTAATCTTTCAAAGGATGCATGTTGTTCATACTCTCCCATCCATTTCTTTTCTCCATATTCATCATGGGCACAGGGAGGAGTGAATATACTGGTACTATTCTATTTTTTGTCAATTGCAATGAAATAAGACCCATGCATATTTTCCTCGGCATGATAGCCTTTTTCTTGACTGGGAGTTTCTCTGAGTGTGTTACACATTTTCTCTTGTGGAGTCCCATTAGAAGTTGCCTTTTGTTGCTCTAAGTTGGATAAACTGCAATGTGCATATTGGTTAACTGTTATCCAAATCTCTATGATAATAAGATGTGAAACGACATGATAGCTGAAGGCTTCAAAGGCCTGCAGTTCTTCTCCCTCAATCTCCAGGCAGAGGAATTTCCTACAAGATGAGTTTTTACAACAGGGACAAGAGGCTTGTATGCATTCTTTTGAAATTGTGTAGGAAAAATAACACAATTCTGGGGAAAAGTTGCCAACACCAAAATATTATTTCTTTTCTGTGGGTTTGCGGTCTTGTCTCTGGAGGCTACCTGTTAGAACACAACAGGAAAGAGACTCTCTCTGCCTCCTGTCTTGTTCTTTTTTATTGGCCTTCACTGTATTGCAGAAAAAAGAAGTACAATCCACAATACTAATGTTTTCTTCTAAATATTATTTTTGTGTGTTACTATGTAAAGATCTTAATGTTGATAATCTTTTTAAGTTATTTATATGATAACAAAGAAGTAGAATAAGGATGATGCCTATCAAATATAGAAAAAATAAAATTTCAGTTTTTAATACCTTAATTCTTTTTGTTTGATAAGAATGAGAGTCTGTTGAGTATGACTATTTCTTCAAACTTAGATTCTTAATACATTTTTTACATATTTCTTTCTGTGTGTCTGAAAGTACGTTTGTAAACCAAGTACATGCAGTACTTACAGAGGTCATAAAAGGGAATCAGACTATCTAGAACTGGAGTTATAGAGGTCTGAGTTGTCTGGAGTGGGAGCTGTGAAAGAAAATTGAGAGAGGCAAGTTCTCTTAACCATTGAGCCATCTTCCCATAGTATCCTAGAGTCCTGGTTGTCTTTAAACTCCCCTTACAGCCAAAAATAATCATTGACAGTTGCTTCTCCTGCCTCTAGCTCCTGCGTGACTTGATTGCCAGTGCATAGTGTTGGTGTGCATATTTAGTAAGGGGATTATTTTAATTTCAGGATGCTTACATTTTAACAAATTTTGGAATGGCAAAACTGGAAGTCTAATGTATTACTAAGTATATGGACTCTTAAACTTTTCCCCATTTATGTCATCTTGTAGTCTTTTCTTCCTTTAAAGCTCCTTTCATTGCTGCTCTGTATAGAATGTAATTCTTACAATTTTAATTACATCCACCCATTTAGACAACATTTGTTCACATGGAATTAATTACCTAGAGTAGGCCTTATAGAAGTTGGTGGAAATTTAATGCTTCTTTTTTTAAAGTCATTAAATTTTATTTTATTATACATGAACATTTTCATCCAACTGGTGGTGATTTAATATTTTCATGCCACAAAACCAAAAATTTTTCTACACTTTTATACTTACAAAGATTTTGTCATTCTTGGTATAACTATATGCCCAAGACTTGCAATACTAAACTAATTACAATTAAGCTTAGTTAAAAGCAGCCTTCATAATAAGCAGATTATTTTATTTTCTTATGATTTCTCATGAAGTTCTTATTTCAGAGGAAGTGAGTTCTCTGATATACACTTACACTTGAGGAACAATGGGTAAGTTGAGGAAGATTGGACAGGGCTGGAGTTCTGGTCTTGAGGAACAATGGGTAAGTTCAGGAAGATTGGACAGGGCTGGAGTTCTGGTCCCCAAAACAATGATGGAAGTTTTAATTGAAAAGTTGTCTTTATTGGCATTAAAACCATTGAATGGTTCCAGCCAGCAGCCTTTGGAATGGATCTCTGATTAATCAAAACTCTCACATCATAGGGCATCTCATTCCACACTGACTGAGTCTGTCAGTCTGACAAGGATTTAATTTCATAAAAGCTTCCATAAAATGAATAATTTGCAATTCAAAATTGAGTTCACCTTTTCTAATTAGGTGAAATTACAGTTGCATATTATAATTAAAGGTTATGTGACAGACAGGAGTGTTTATTTGGACTATATCAGATTACTCCTCCAGGCTTCTGGATGGTGTAGCTTCTGCAGAGTTGGAGCTTTTAAACCTTCTGAAAAAAAATACCCATTTTGACTTAGAAGGAGAATGACTACCTCAGTGTGAACTTGATGCAGTTGGGATCATCTATATTATGGAGCTATATTCAATTAATTTCTACCATTCTGTCTAAAATTATTGATATCAGGCTATTTCCTTTTTAATGAGCACATGATATGTCTCAGAGAATCTATAAACTCTATCACTATGCTTCAAGCTGACTTACAGTGATATAATTTAATAATGGTTTTGCAAATGTCTCACATCAAGCATCATAGCTATATTGGAGTACAGAGATGCTGTCTACAAACTACACTGCAAAGCAGGACCTTCCAGTTTTCCCCAATGGAAAACTGATAAAAATTATGAAAATGGAGAAAAATTATGAATAATTATTTCAACCAAAAACATCATCTTAGACCTTGGTTTTTCCTTTATTTCCCCATTGTTCCAAAGACAGAGCAGGGGAGATGAGTTGGTGTGGGATTTAGGGTAAGGCTCACTGTAGCACGAAGTGAATATCGGCCACCTCACATGAAGTGTAACAACGCCTGCTCTGTGGTATGAATTCAGGTTAACCTACAGTACAACTCGATTCTCCTGCAATATTTCAGTGATTCTTATGCTCCCAGGAAGCTTTGCTTTGTTTCTACTGCAGAGAGGACATGTGATCCAGACTTCTTCCCAAGTTAACTGTTTAAAATAGTTCATCTCAGATCTTAGTAAAACCTTATTTTTTTTACTTAATATTACTTTCTTTGTATATGTACCCTATACTTGGTGAGAAACTACAGACACTCAGATTTATGTAATTCCCATCACCCTAGTCCCTGGTCTTATTATCATTATTTTGTCTTTAGTGCATGAAATAGATTTATCTTGGGTTTAGATTATACTGAGTTAAAATTACAAAACCAAAAAACCAAAAAAAACAAAAAACAAACAAACAAACAAAAAGCAAAACCCAAAAACTACCAAAATACACTGTAGATTTTCACATTAAAATGTGTCCAGCTTGATAATTAAATATGTTTAATTATCAAAATATACACCAACTTACATCCAACTTAAGTTTTGGGGAATCAGATCGATAGTGCATGTACATTTTGATATCTACAGCTCTGGGGACAATGGGTTGTGTGGGATGGAGATCAGCTGCACATACATCACAGACAGTGTTGTGCACACATTTCACCATATTTTAAGGTAAGGTAGACAGGTAATAAATGTTCCTATTCTTTTGTCAGTTTGCTTTCATGTAACAAGGTTCCTAATATGTTGTTGTTACAATGTGACTATCACATCACTAATTTCTCCAAATGCTTTAGGATGTTTTGTATCCTGTTTTCATATAGTATCGTCACAGTGTGCTATTCTACAGCAATGCAGTATTTGCTGTGATACCACATTTCCCTATGATCCAAAATTCTTTGATATAAAAGAAGAGTTACCTTTTCTAAATGTGTTTCTGACTATGTTACCAAGAAGACCAGAGGACTGGATTGTTCTGATAATGTGAATTTTGAGGGAATTTTGAGGTAATTAGACTGTGAAGATCCTTTGTCCTTTCTAGTTGAGAGAGTTATATGACACTGCTAAACAAATTATTGTGCAGCAATTGTGTGTACATTGGTTGATTAACATCACTGGACTCTGTTGTCACCACTTTAAAAGCAGTTGCATGTATCTTACAGGACAGTCCTACTTGATTCTAACAGATTAACTCCTGCTTGAATTTTATTTAATGCCATTTCTACCTTATTATTCTTACAATTCATGGTTGGTACCAATAAATAGTATAGGAATTATTTTATTTTGCTCAGACACAGTGACATACTGCAATGTGGGTTTTGGGAACCATAGACTTTAATCCTCACTCTTCTGCAGTTTTAAGTTTATGTTCAGATTACTAAGGCGTGGAAGTCTGTATGATTTTCACAAAGTGTTTAGGTTGGGCTTCTGTATATATAGAGAGGGCACTGTGAGCACATTCTTTGGTCTGAGTTGCCAGGGGGAATGACTCTGGAAACAGAATTCCTAGGGAATCTGTTACCTACCTATCTACTCTCTGACACTTCTGTCACAGTGGCTGGGCAAGTGTAAACAAGAATCAGGAGAAGACTGCTGAGGCTGCATTCTCCTCCAGACATTGAAGTTGCCTGGAGAACACTCTAGTTCGTGATTGAAGCAGAGCTATCAGGTCAGACAGAGCAATTAAAAGGTCACAGGCTCTAAAGTAGAAGAAAGAGCTACGATGTAAGACAAGACACAGGACTGCACCAGCCTTCAACAATCCAGACAAGGTAATGTAACAGGAACCAAACATCCATGATTAAAACTGCCAGGTAACCTTTGCAAACTCCTCTAATTCTCATTCTTTTTCACAAAGCTTTTTATGGATTCTTTGAGAATTTCACATCATGCACCTCAATCCCTTTCATCTCCCTGTCCTTTCCTACCTGCCCTTCTCCTTGCAATCTCCTCCCAAAAGGAAAAAATGTGGCAGCTTTGATGTCTTACTCTGTGTCCCACACTATTCCCTTTTGTCCACATTGCTTCATTGCAAATACTCATTACAATGAGTCCTTGGCCTTGTTTGAAGCCTCTGGCTTCTACTACAGTATCAATATTGGATCCTCAGCAAAACACCTCTCAGATACCCTGTTGTTGCTCAGTGTCATGGAGATACTTCAGCTTTGAATCTGACAAACTCCTTCTTGTGCTCCAGCCCTTCATAGATGGGGTAGATGTTGGAGTACGCAAACTTATAGCCCTGGACCTGGGCTTGGGTGGTAGCTGAGCTGGTTAGCCTGCCAGCTTTCCTGTACCCACACCACCAGGGCAAGGTCTTTAGCACTGTCCTGGCTAGCTCATCCAGTGATACAGCTACAGCAGGAAAGGTGCAGAAACAACTCCTCTGCCCTCATGCTCTTAGGACCAGTTCACCCACACTAATGCATGCCAGCAAGACCAGCTCAATTATACTGCCTAGGCAAGGTGCAGGGCCAGCTCTCCCAAGTGCTGCAGCCAGTGAGGGAAAGGGGTTAGCTTTCCCTCTTTCACAGACCCTGGCTCAGCTATTTTGTTTGCCACGTGTGGAGAATGGTGAGGTGTGTTGGGGCTGGGGTAGAAAGAATATCTTTATAGCCCAGACAATCACACAGCAGACATACAAGAAATATTATATAGACTCAATAGGTCACACTTAGGAATATATATCCATATACATATATGCATATAATAATAATTAATGAGGAAAGAGGCCTTGGATTTAAAAGAGTATCAGGAGGGATATGAGGGAGGGTTTGAAGGGAGAAAAAGGAAGTGAGATTATATAATTATATTATAATCTCAAATGAAGAAGCAAAATGAAGACAAAAAAAAGAACAAACCCCCCCAGCAACAACAGGAGTGTAAAGTGTAAAGGTTATGCCTGGCACACACAGGGCCTTAGACTTGATCCCCAATGACAAACAGAAGGACTTACTTGAAATAAATTAAATTTGCTTGCTTTACCAAATATATAAATTTGGATCCATTAATAACATAGTTATTATAGGTAAACAAATTTATTTGCATTTTATCATCTTAGAAGTTCTAATGTAGTAATTCCAACACTAATTATTTAGCACATTAAGTCAGTGTCTTAGAAAATATGTTTATGAAATTCAAACTTGAATTTATATGGAGTTTTAAATCCTCAAGATGAAATATTTATTTCTGAATTTGTATTTCTTTACATTTTGAAACTTCTTCCCTCATGTGAAACCAGTAGCTGCAGGAATCACCCAACTGTCCATCCCTATGAAGAGATATTTTCATCACTGAAGACCTTTCTGCACATTCTATCACAGTGTCTGAATACTGAAATAGGTTGTGCTAATTATATTTGATAATTTCATTCTGATGAACATGCAGAGATATTTAATATTGTAAGAAGGAAAATGGTAACTCAGATTGTTGTCCAAATACAGGAAGTTGAAGAATACAGTGGTTAATACAGAAAAGAGAGCATTAAGTTCAAACTGGCTTGCTTTCTGATTGGGGATGGCAGAGAATACATAGACATTTACTGAACAGGTTCTCTATGGAAAGTGTCAAACACTATTGCCCTCCAAGAATTTGGCATTTAAGTAGGGAAGGTCAGTAATGTAACTAAAAGACTGATTAATATAGATGCCAGGCAAGAATGTATCAAGTAATACAATAGCTAAACAATAGAAGAATCTCTTCAGGTACAAGTCTGTACTCACCAACTTTAGTCTTCTGTAGAATGTCACTGTCAGGAAGTATTCCTGGGAGCGGTTGAGGGCAAGAGAGAATTGACTAAGTGCTTTTCCTCTTGAGTTCTCTTCAGTATCTTTATCCTGTGGTCATCATTCCTCCTAACTCTCAGGTTCTGACTTTTTATCTTTTTTTCCTTAGCAACATCATTTGAAAAGAAAACTCTGATTTTTCAATGGTCAGACTTTGCTGAAGGCACACCACTCTGACGTTTCTCCACACACTATTGCTATAACCTGCTGTCATGGTGAGCTGTGTAAAGCAGAAGTGTGATCAAGCATTTCTTCTGCCTCATGGCCCTCTAAAGATGGTTAACATCTAAAACACAGTGGCTACCTACATAACTTGCATTTAAGAGCAGGAACTATTTTTCTGTTCACTTCCCACTTACCCATTTTATGTGATGTCCTTTCAACTGGATCTAACTATTGTTTTCACATTAGGCTTAAACTTTGTGTTCAGGTAACATGCCCATGCTGGGCTTACAGGAAACCCCCGTTATATATCTTCAGTTAGTACTATTCTGTTTGCCATCATTACAGAGGCCCTCCTCATCCAGTATCTGTAAAGCTGTGCTTGTTTTCATCAGGCTGGAAAAGAGGACCTGAGACCATACATTTCTTGCTCATCTCATTTATTTCTGCCTCATACACAACTTACATTTAGCTTTAGAAAATTCCGTATTTTGTGTGTGTGTGTGGGGGGGGGGTGTGTAGCAGAGCTTGTGGGAGGAGAATCAGATGACAAATGCTGATTGTGAGCTTGTTCTGGATTCTGAAGATCAAACTCAAATGGCCAGGTTTACTGCCCTTATCTACTGTGCCATCTTTCTGGCCTTGAGAAGAAATGGTTAAAGCTTTGGTGAATTCCAATATATCCTTTTGGTTCCTTTTTCTGTTGCAGTACTGAGTATTTTATCTGAAGGAAATCTTGCTGCATGAGCTATGAATTATGATCCTTATACTTTGGGTGGTGTGGACACACTTTGACCTTGGCAGCTCTAAGTGTTTGAACTACCCTCTCCTTTCTTTTCTTTTCTTTTCTTTTTTCTTTTCTTTTTTCTTTTCTTTTCTTTCTTTCTTCTGTCCTTCCTCCCTTTCTTCCTTCCTCCCTTTCTTTCTTCCTCCCTTTCTTCCTTCCTCCCTTTCTTTCTTTCTTTCTTTCTTTCTTTCTTTCTTTCTTTCTTTCTTTCTTTCTTTCTTTCTTTCCTTCTTTCTTTCTTAACTATTTACACAGGTCTGCCTCCAGTTCTCCTATGGAGAATAACAAACCCAGTCATGTGTGCCCTTCCCCCAGCCTAGAGTAGACTAAACAAACTCCCCTCCCCCATGGTTTTACAACCTAGTGGCTGCATTTGTAATTTCCTACAGGAACTTCGAGGGAGTTGATTTCCTGCTGAGCTTGCTTTGCACCTCAATCCAGCTGAAAGAAGGGATGGGTCAGTAGGTTTTCCCTATATAAACACAGTGCTGAAAATTAAACTTTGATCCTTGTTCAGAAACTTTTGTCTTGGCTTCATCACAGGCCTGCCCACCCCAGTCTTTTTTCATTTTCAGCCTCCCTTTCAGGTACCCAGTTAATGGCTGCTGGACAGTTACAGGTGGCTCCCAATGTAGGGCCTGAAAAATGGGGGGTTGGCAGATAGAGGGGGTTGGGGGTGGAGGGGGTTTGGGGGTGAGGGGCAGATTGAGAAACACTGTCCTGGTGAGCCCCACAGAAAAGGAGTGAAAGTATCCCTCACAGTGGTAAGCAACGAATAACATTAATTCTAGTGCTAGCCATAAGTTTTATTTTTGGAGACTGTTGTTACAAGAGGTGCATCAAGAGAGTGTAAAGGCTGGGTTGAGTAGTTGTCGAACTGATGCCTAATTCATCTAGGGGGTGACATCGAAATTAGGATGGGGGATTCTATTTAGGCATTTGTCTGCAGCCAATAGCTGCATCAGGGAAGAGGAGCAGGGTTTTAAAAAGAGAGAGAAAGAGAGAGAGAAAAAAACCAACAAAACCCAAATGTTATAAAAATTCTTAGGTCAAATAGATTTATGCTTTGCATGGTTCCCAGAAGTAGGAATGGTACATATACAAATGACATGAGAAAGAGCAAGAGAGAATAGGTTTCAGGAAAGCATTTGTCCCCTGTCTGGGATGTGTTAGCAAAGAGGGAAAATGAATTTTAGAGCTCTGCTCAGTAAGGGGGAAATCAAGAGATGTCCTGTTTCCTTTCAGGCTCCTACTGGAGATATCCTTAGTTCAGGTTCAAGTTCCCTTTAGTCTCTATTGTCTGTCTTTGGTGTACTACTCTGTCCACATGTGCCTGTTTTTGTTTCATTGTTCGAATGATTGTTGTTCTATGTTTCATGTTGAAAAAAAAATGGTTAAAATTTTATCTGCTGGCTATCCATCCCTTAATTCAGTTTAACTTGTTTAGAAGGCCTGCTCAGTTAGCACAGCAGAAACTGATAAGTTACCCTGCACTGTGCTGGGAGAAGAAGCATAGCTGGAGAAAAGTTGCTTTTAAAGGGGTCAGCAGCTTCTCAAGTTCTATGGCAAGTTTTTTTCTTGGAAAAATCTCTGCAATTGTGTTTATTGGGTTCAGCAAGTGACAAGGTGCTTTTTCTCCTGAAATTAAAGCTAGAAAAGACAAGAAAAAATGTGTTTGGTCTAAATATATAAGATGTGTGTAGCCACTTCATTTTTGTTTCTGACTGGTTTTAAAGGTATAAATATGCTCTGTGTTGGCTATAGAGTTATAGGTTATTGTTTATAGACAATATTATTTGTCTATAATTATATTCATAGACAATATTTATTGGCTATAGGCTTATAAGTTATTGGTTATGATTTAAAAATTTGGAATATTAGTAATAGAAAGTCAGGGTTGGAGTCATTCTAAACAACAACAGATGGCATGTGCCAACCTAGAAATACAGGTCTCTAAAGATACTTCTAAATTAGGATAATATTTTATGCAATTCTTATCCTAAAAACTAGACTTATAAAGGATAAGATTTAAAACAATGTCTCTTTAATGATGTACAAAAGTTACACTGTCATACATTCATATATAAGAACTGGCAACAAAACTTTGTAACGTGAAAGTAATGCTTTTGGTATTGATTTCAAAGAGATTGGATTGTTTAAAATTGGGTTTTTCTTTCCAAAGTTATAGTAGTTTATCTAGGATCAAACAAGGTGATGAACCATTTCCAGAATTTGTGGATAGACTGCAAAAAGCAGTTGGTAGAATTTTTGGAGACAGAAATTGGACTCTCATGCAATCAGGGTCTGGCTAGGGCTGCTGTCTGCAGGAGAGTACTGTAAATATTTACATTTGAGTTAAAGCAAAACTCAGAGCAGCCTCAGCAAAGGCTTGTGTGGCACCCCTTTTGCTTTGAAAACCCTGCCTTCAGGAGCTTTTGGGCCCTTGTCTCCAGGGACCTCAGGATTACTTTTAGGCAGAAGCAGCATTATTATAAAAGGATTATAGATCTATTCAGGTGTTATGGATAATGATTATGTGGTAGAGACAAAAAGTATGGCTGCTTTCCCCATAGCTTTCTAACTGTACCCACTAACCTTAAAATACCAATTGAAAAAAAAAAGGACTTTAAGGATTAATACACTGGAACGCCAGACAGATCTAACAGACAGCACCAAGTATGCAAACATAGCCCAAGTCTAACATCTCTTGGGTCTCACCCTGTCAGGCTTTTGCCTGCACCCAGGGACTGGGCAGCTCTGCAGGCCATCTGTGTGCCAACCCTGTCAGGGGTCATTTGCCCTCCAAAGTGATCAACACTTGGAAAAGGCTCCTGTAGCATGTGCCATCTTCGCTCCCTGATGGAGCAGATGGGCAGCACCAGATTCACAGAGACAACCCTAGTATAATATTGCTTGGAGCAAGACACACCAGGGCTCCAATGGCACCCAAGAGGAGGGCAGTATGGCAGCAATTTGTGCCAGGGGAAACCCAGTCATCCAGTAGTCTGGAAATAGCCTTACAGGCTCACAGGAGGTTCAAGCACCAGCCAGTGACAACAAGACCAACTAACACCAGAGATAACCAGATGGCAAAAGGCAAATGTAGGAAGGTTGCTAATAGAAATCAAGGCAATATGGCAGCAGCTAAACCCAATTCTCCAACAACAGCAAGTCCTGGATACCCCAACACACCAGAAAAACAAGATTTGGATTGAAAAATCACTGGTAATGATGCTGTTAGAGGAACACAAGAAGGACATAAATCTCTTAAAGAAATACAGGAGAAAATGGTTCAAAAGGTAGAAACCCTTACAAAGGAAACACAAAAATCATTTAAAGAAATTCAGGAGAATATGGGTCGAAAGATAGAAGCCAATAAAGAGGAAATGCAAAAATCACTTAAAGAAATACAGGAGAAGTTGGGTCAATAGGCAGAGGTCATGAAAGCAGAAACACAAAAATCTCTTAAAGAATTATAGGAAAACACACACACACACACACACACACACACAAAAAAAAAAAAAAAACAAGTGAAGAAACTGAGCAAAACCATGCAGGATCTAAAAACAGAAGTAGAAACAACTAAGAAATTGCAAAGGGAGACAACTTTGGAGATAGAAAAACCTTGGGAAGAAATCAGGGGCCATAGATGCAAATATAAACAACAGAATTCAAGAAATAGAAAAAAGAATCATAGATGCCGAAGACACCATAGAAACCATCGACTCAAAAAAATGCAAAAAGCAAAAAGCTTGTAACTCAAAACATCCAGGAAATATAGGACAGAATGAGAACACCAAACCTAAGGATTATAGGTATATTTGGGAATGAAGATTTACAACTTAAAGGGCCAGAAATTATCTTCAACAAAATTATGGAAGAAAACTTCCCTAACCTAAAGAGAGAGATGCCTATGAATATACAAGAAGCCTATAGAACCTCAAACAGACTGGACCAGAACAGAAATACCTCCCATGTGTCACATAACAATCAAAACCCCAAATGTACTAAACAAAGAAAAAATATTAAAGGCAGTATGAGAAAAAAGTCAAATAACATATAAAGGAAGACCTATCAGAATTACACCAGATTTCTCACCAGAGACCATGAAAGCTAGAAGATCCTGGGAAGATCTCATGCAGACTCTAAGAGAACACAAATGCCAGCCACAACTACTATACCTAGAAAAACTCTCAATCACCATAGATGGAGAAACTAAGATATTCTATGACAAAACCAAATTTACACAATATCTTTCCAAAACCCAGCCCTACATAGGATAATAGGTGGAAAACGCCAATACAAGGAGGGAAATGACACCCTGGAAAAAGCAAGATAGTTACCTTCTTTCATCAAACCCAAAAGAAGATAACCACTCAAATATAAAAATAACATCAAAAATGACAAGAAGTAATAATCACTATTCCTTAATATCTCTTAACATCAATGGACTCAATTCCTCTATAAAAAGACATAGACTAACAGACAGGATACATAAACAGGACCCTGCATTTTGCTGCACACAGGAAACACACCTCAGTGTCTACCTTAGAGTAGAAGGCTGGAAGACAATTTTACAAGCAAATGGTATCAGGAAACAAGACGGAGTAGCCATTCTAATATCAGATAAAATTGACATTCAGCCTAAACACATCAAAAGAGACACGGAAGGACACTTCTTGTTGGTCAAAGGAAAAATCCATCAAGAAGAACTCTCAATTCTGAACATCTGTGCTCCAAATGCAAGGGCACCCTCATTCATAAAAGAAACTTTACTAAAGCTCAAAGCACACATTGCACCTAACACAATAATTGTGAGTGACTTCAACACTCCACTCTCCTCAATGGACAGATCAAGAAACCAGAAACTAAAGAGGGACACAGTGAAACCAACTGAAGCTTTGGACCAATTGGATTTAACATATATAAAACATTTCATCCTAAAGCAAAAGAATATAACTTTCTTTCATCACCTCATGGTACCTTCTCCAAAATTGACCATATAATTGGTCACAAGAGAGACCTCAACAAATATAAGAAGATCAAAATAATCCTATGCTTCCTACCAGATCACTAGGGAGTAAGAGTGGTCTTCAATAGCAACAAAAACAACAGAAATCCCACATAAACATGGAGGCTGAACAATACTCTACTCAACAATAGCTTGGCCAAAGAAGAAATAAAGAAAGAAGTCATGACTTTTTAGAATTTAGTGAAAATGAAGGCACAACACTCCCAAATCTATGGGACACAATGAAAGCAGTGTCCCTAAGAGGAAAATTCATTGCCCCGAGTGCCTCCAAAAAGAAACTGGAGAGAGCATACACTAGCAGCTTAACGGCACACCTGAAAGCCCTGGAACAAAAATAAGCTAATTCACCCAGTAGGAGTAGAAGACAGGAAATCATCAAACTCAGAGCTGAAATCAATCAAGTGAAAACAAAGAGAACCATACTAAGAATCAACAAAACCAGGAGCTGGTTCTTTGAGAAAATCAACAATATAGATAAACCCTTAGCCAGACTAACCAAAGCACACAGAGACAGTATCCAAATTAACAAAATTAGAAATGAAAAGGGAGATATAACAACAGAAATTGAGGAATTTCAAAAAATCATCTGATCCAAAAGCCTATAAACATAACCGGAGAATCTGGAGGAAATGGACAACTTCTTAGACAGATACCAAATACCAAAATTAAACCAGGATCAAATAGATAATATAAACAGTCCTATAACCCCTAAAAAATAGAAAGGGTCATAGAAAGTCTTCCAAACAAAAAAAAAAAAAAAAAAAAAAAAGCACAGGACCAGATGGTTTCAGTGCAGAATTCTATCAGACCTTCAAAGAAGACCTAACACGAATACTCTTCAAACTATTCCAGAAAATAGAAACAGAAGGAACACTACCCAACTCTTTCTACAAAGATCACAATTACACTGATACCAAAACCACACAAAGATCCAATGAAGAAACAGAACTTCAGACCAATTTCCCTTATGAACATCGATGCAAAAATTCTCAATAAAATTCTTGCCAACTGAATCCAAGAACACATCAAAATGATCATTCACCATGATCAAGTAGGCTTCATCCCAGGGATGCAGGGATGGTTCAATATCCATCATTGCAACCCATTACATAAACAAACTCAAAGATAAAAACCATATGGTCATTTCATTAGATACTGAAAAAGCATTTGACAAAATTCAGCATCGTTTCATCTAAAAGTCTTGGAAAGAACATGAATTCAAGGTCCATACCTAAATATAGTAAAAGCAATATACAGCAAAACAGTAGCAAATATCAAACTAAATATAATCTTGAAGCAATCCCACTAAAATCAGGGATTAGACAAGGCTTCCCTCTCTCTCCATATTTATTCAATATAGTACTTGAAGTTCTAGCTAGAGCAATTAGAAAACACAAGGAGGTCAAAGGGATACAAATTGGAAAGAAGTCAAACTATCACTATATGCAGATGATATGATAGTATAATTAAGTGACCCAAAATCTCCACCAGTGAACTCCTACAGCTGATAAACAATTTCAGCAAAGTGGCTGGTTATAAAATCAACTCAAGCAAATCAGGAGCCTTCTTATACTCAAAGGATAAGCAGGCTGAGAAAGAAATTATGGAAATAACACCCTCAACAATAGCCACAAACAATATAAAACATCTTGTTGTGACTTTAACCAAACAAGTGAAAGATCTGTATGACAAGATCTTCAGGTCTCTGAAGAAGGAAATTGAAGAAGTCCTCAGAAAATGGAAAAATCTTCCATGCTCTTGGATTGGCAGGATTAATATAATGAAAATGCCAAAAGCATTTTTACTTGCCAAAAGCAATATAAAGATTCAATGCAATCCCCATCCAACCCAGTTCTTCATAGAGTTAGAAAGAGCAATACTCAAATTCATCTGGAATAACAAAAAACCAAGGATAGTTAAAACTATTCTCTACAGTAAAAGAACTTCTGGGGGAATCAGTATCCCGGGCCTCAAACAATACTCAGAGCTATAGTGTTAAAAAATTGCAGGGTATTGTAACAGTGACAGGCAGGTGGATCAATGGAATAGGATTGAAGACCCAGAAATGAACCCACACACCTATGGCCACTTGATCCTCGACAAAGGAGCTGAAAACATCCAGTGGGAAAAAGATAGCCTTTTCAACAAATGGTGCTGGTTCAATTGGAGGTCAGCATGCAGAAGAATATGAATTGATCCATTCTTATCTCCTTGTACTTAGCTAAACTCCAAATGAAACAAGGACCTCTACATAAATCCAGACACTCTGAAACTAATAGAAAAGAAACTGGGGAAGACCCTTGAGGACATGGGCACAGGGGAAAGTTCCTAAGCAGAACAACAATAGCTTATGCTCTAAGATTAAGAATTGACAAATGGGATCTCATAAAACTACAAAGTTTCTGTAAGGCAAGGGACACCATCAAAACAAATAAAGGCAAACCAACAAATTGGGAAAAGATCTTCACCAACCCTACATCTGACAGTGGGCTAATATCCAATATATACAAAGAACTCAAGAAATTGGACCCCAAAAAATCAAATAACCCTATTAAAAATGGGGTACAGAGCTAAACAACAAATTTTCAAATGAAGAAATTCGGATGGCTGAGAAGCACCTTAAGAAATTTTCAACATCATTAGTCATTTGGGAAATGCAAATCAAAACAACCCTGAGATCTTCCCTCACACCAGTCAGAATGGACAAGATCAAAAACTCAGGAGAAAGCAGTTGTTGGTGAGGATGTGGAGAAAGAGGAACATTCTTTCAGTGCTGGTGGGATTGCAAGCTGGTACAACCACTCTGGCAATCAGTCTGGCAGTTCCTCAGAAAATTGAGTATGACATTTCTAGAGGAGCCAGCTATACCACTCCTGGGCATATACCCAGAGGATTCCCTGGCATACAATAAGGACACATGCTCTACTATGTTCATAGCAGCCTTATTTATAATAGCCAGAGGCAGGAAAGAACCCAGATGTCCCTCAATCAAAGAATGGATGCAGAAAATTTGGTATATTTGCATAATGGAATACTACTCAGCAATTAAAAACAATGAATTCATGAAACTCTTAGGCAAATGGTTGGAACTGGAAAATATCGTACTAAGTGAGGTAACTCATTCACAAAAGAACACATATGGAATGCAGTCACAGAGAAGTGGATATTAACCCAGAAGCTCAGAATATCCAAAACACAACCTACATATCAAATCATCCCCAAGAAGAAGGAAGGAAGAAGTCCCCGATCCTGGAAAGGCTTGATGGAGCATTGTAGGAGATTGCCAGGACAGAGGAGTGGGAGGGGTGTTGATTTGGGAACTGGCAGAGGGAAGAGGACTTATGGGACTTAGTGGGAGGAGGGAACTGGGAAAGAGAAAATCATTTGGAATATAAACAAAGAATACAGAAAATAAAAAATAAAATAAAAAACATAAATAAAGGCACATGCATTGACCTTAGCAGGCCAAAAAAAATCATTTATGAAAGGTTAATGAGGTTATGAAACTTGTAGAGGCTGCAACCTGGCTTGCCTGCTCTACCTGCCATTCCAGGAAATTCATATAGAATTATTATGGATTTGGAGGATTTATTTTACTGTTCCTTTGCATCCTGATGATTGTAAAGGCTTTGCGTTTAGTGAGCTTATAATTTTAAACGGTCCATGAAGCAGTAGCATTGGAAAGTTTTGCCTCAAGGAATGGCTAATAGCCTTGTACTATGTAAAAAAATTTTTTCTCTGCTTCAATACACGGTTAGGACTTTGAATCTTTCAGGGTATATTATTCAGTATATGGAGGGTATTTTATTTGCTCATCCCTCTGAAGGAGTGTTGCTACAAGCCTTTGCTCTTATACAATGAGCTTTAATATTTTGGAGCAGTTGTTGCTCCAGAAAGATTCAAAGGCATTATCTTTTTCAATATTTAATGCCTCAGTTATATCCTAAAGAAATTGTGGCACAGAAAATTCAAATAAGAAAAGATAGTTTACATACTTTAGAAAGCTTCTAAGAGAGGATAATTGGCTAAGACCTCACCTTCAGCTCACCACAGGAGTAGTTAAGCTTCTGTTAGATATTCTTTTTTTTTTTTAAAGATTTATTTATTGTATTTTTGTGAGTACACTGTTGCTGTCTTCAGACACACCAGAAGAGGGCATCAGATCCCATTACAGATGGTTGTGAGCCACCATGTGGTTGCTGGGAATTGAACTCAGGACCTCTGGAAGAGCAGTCAGTGCTCTTAACCGCTGAGCCATCTCTCCAGCCCCTGTTAGATATTCTTAAGGGGCTTGCAAATTAACTGGTGAGGGACAAAACAACTTTGCAGAAAATAAAGGAAGCATTAGTCAACAACAGATATATTATATAGACTATAGATCAATTGTTTGTTATGCTGTTTATGTTATTGCTATTCATGTGACCACAGCAGTTTTTTGACAAAAGGAACCACTAATGTGGATTCATCTTTCTTCATCTTCAGGTAAAGTGTGAATACAGTATTTTGAAGCTGTTACTGTGTTAATACGGAATTGTAGGATAGAATCATGAAAGTATTTTAGAAAGAATGTCTTAAGAACCTTATGAAACATTTATTCCTTATTTCAAACAACGATTAAATTGGTTATTGCAGGATACTGATATTTGACCTATTGCATGTCAAACGTTCTAGGCAAAATTGATAATCATTTTCCAAAAGACACGTTGTTGAAATTTACTCTATGCATGTTTTAGAAGTTCTTGTAATTTATGCATGCATCCCATAAAGAATGAACTTACTGTATTTATAAACAGCTCATCTATAGGAGAGAAACATATGTGATTGGATCACATGTTCATTCTCTTGAGTGTACCCCTGCTTTACCAATAGTTGAATTATGTGCTATAGCCAGTTTTTAAAATGTTGAAAAATCAAGTTGTATTTTGTATACTGTTAGGCAATATATAGATCATGTTTTGCAATTGTTTGAAAGTGTTTCTTTTTAAATGCTGCTAATTCTCTACTTTTGCAGTTATTTACACAAGTAAAACTTAATTTATATATATTGGATATTAGCCCTCTATCTGATGTAGGATTGGTGAAGATCTTTTCCCAATTTGTTGGTTGCCAATTTGTCCTCTTGATGGTGTCCTTTGCCTTACAGAAACTTTGTAATTTTATGAGGTCCCATTTGTCAATTCTTGCTCTTAGAGCATACGCTATTGGTGTTCTGTTCAGAAACTTTCTCCCTGTACCGATGTCCTCAAGGGTCTTCCCCAGTTTCTTTTCTATTAGCTTCAGAGTATCTGGCTTTATGTGGAGGTCCTTGATCCATTTGGATTTGAGCTTAGTACAAGGAGACAAGGATGGATCAATTCGCATTCTTCTGCATGCTGACCTCCAGTTGAACCAGCACCATTTGTTGAAAAGGCTATCTTTTTTCCATTGGATGTTTTCAGCCTCTTTGTCGAGGATCAAGTGGCCATAGGTTTGTGGGTTCATTTCTGGATCTTCAATCCTGTTCCATTGATCTTCCTGTCTGTCACTGTACCAATACCATGCAGTTTTTAACACTATTGCTCTGTAGTATTGCTTGAGGTCAGGGATACTGATTCCCCCAGATTTTCTTTTGTTGCTGAGAATAGGTTTAGCTATCCTGGGTTTTTTGTTGTTCCAGATGAATTTGATAATTGCTCTTTCTAACTCTGTGAAGAATTGAGTTGGGATTTTGATGGGTATTGCATTGAATCTGTATAGTGCTTTAGGCAAAATGGCCATTTTAACTATATTGATTCTACCGATCCATGAGCATGGGAGGTTTTCCCATTTTTTGAGGTCTTCTTCCATTTCCTTCTTCAGAGTCTTGAAGTTCTTGTCATACAGATCTTTCACATGTTTGGTAAGAGTCACCCCAAGATACTTTATACTGTTTGAGGCTATTGTGAAGGGGGTCATTTCCCTAATTTCTTTCTCAGCCTGCTTATCCTTTGAGTATAGGAACGCCACTGATTTGCTTGAGTTGATTTTATAACCTGCCACTTTGCTGAAGTTGTTTATCAGCTGTAGGAGCTCTCTAGTGGAGTTCTTTGGGTCACTTAGGTAGACGATCATGTCGTCTGCAAATAATGATAGTTTGACTTCTTCCTTTCCAATTTGTATCCCTTTGACCTCCTTATGTTGTCGAATTGCCCGAGCTAGTACCTCAAGTACAATATTGAAAAGATC
Source organism: Apodemus sylvaticus (assembly GCF_947179515.1). NCBI lineage: Eukaryota > Metazoa > Chordata > Mammalia > Rodentia > Muridae > Apodemus > Apodemus sylvaticus. Next base: position 4,160,408 of record NC_067475.1, read on the forward strand.
AGGAGAAAGGGGGCAGCCTTGTCTGGTCCCTGATTTCAGTGGGATTGCTTCAAGTTTCTCTCCATTTAGTTTGATGCTGGCTACCGGTTTGCTGTATATTGCTTTTACTATGTTTAGGTATGGGCCTTGAATTCCTGTTCTCTCCAAGACTTTAAGCATGAAGGGATGCTGAATTTTGTCAAATGCTTTTTCAGCATCCAATGAAATGACCATGTGGTTTTGTTCTTTGAGTTTGTTTATGTAGATGGATTTCCGTATATTGAACCAACCCTGCATTCCCGGGATAAAGCCTACTTGATCATGGTGGATGATCGTTTTGATGTGTTCTTGGATTCGGTTGGCAAGAATTTTATTGAGTATTTTTGCATCGATGTTCATAAGGGAAATTGGTCCAGAAAAACCAAACAACCCTATTAAAAAATGGGGTACAGAGTTAAACAAAGAATTCTCACCTGAAGAACTTCGGATGGCGGAGAAGCATCTTAAAAAATGCTCAACTTCATTAGTCATTAGGGAAATGCAAATCAAAACAACCCTAAGATTTCATCTTACACCAGTCAGAATGGCTAAGATTAAAAATTCAGGAGACAGCAGGTGTTGGAGAGGGTGTGGAGAAAGAGGAACACTCCTCCACTGCTGGTGGGGTTGCAAATTGGTACAACCACTCTGGAAATCAGTCTGGCGGTTCCTCCGAAAACTGGGCACCTCACTTCCAGAAGATCCTGCTATACCACTCCTGGTCATATACCCAGAAGACTCCCCACCATGTAATAAGGATACATGTTCTACTATGTTCATAGCAGCCCTATTTATAATTGCCAGATGTTGGAAAGAACCCAGGTATCCCTCAACAGAAGAGTGGATGCAAAAAATGTGGTATATCTACACAATGGAGTACTATTCAGCCATTAGAAACAACGAATTCATGAAATTCTTAGGCAAATGGATGGAGCTAGAGAATATCATACTCAATGAGGTAACCCAGACTCAAAAGGTGAATCATGGTATGCACTCACTAATAAGTGGATATTAACCTAGAAAACTGGAATACCCAAAACATAATCCACACATCAAATGAGGTACAAGAAGAAAGGAGAAGTGGCCCCTGGTTCTGGAAAGACTCAGTGAAACAGTATTCAGCAAAACCAGAATGGGGAAGTGGGAAGGGGTGGATGGGAGGACAGGGGAAGAGAAGGGGGCTTACGGGACTTTCGGGGAGTGGGGGGGCTAGAAAAGGGGAAATCATTTGAAATGTAAATAAATTATATCGAATAAAAAAAATTAAAAAAAAATAAAAAAAATAGTACTGAAAGAAAAAAAAAAAAAGAAACACACTGTCTCTAAAAAAAAAATTCAGGAGACAGCAGGTGTTGGAGAGGGTGTAGAGAAAGAGGAACACTCCTCCACTGCTGGTGGGGTTGCAAATTGGTACAACCACTCTGGAAATCAGTCTGGCGGTTCCTCCGAAAACTGGGCACCTCACTTCCAGAAGATCCTGCTATACCACTCCTGGGCATATACCCAGAGGATTCCCCACCATGTAATAAGGATACATACTCTACTATGTTCATAGCAGCCCTATTTATAATTGCCAGATGCTGGAAAGAACCCAGGTATCCCTCAACAGAAGAGTGGATGCAAAAAATGTAGTATATCTACACAATGGAGTACTATTCAGCCATTAGAAACAATGAATTCATGAAATTCTTAGGCAAATGGATGGAGCTAGAGAACATCATACTAAGTGAGGTAACCCAGACTCAAAAGGTGAATCATGGTATGCACTCACTAATAAGTGGATATTAACCTAGAAACCTGGAATACCCAAAACATAATCTACACATCAAATGAGGTACAAGAAGAAAGGAAGAGTGGCCCCTTGTTCTGGAAAGACTCAGTGAAGCAGTATTCAGCAAAACCAGAACGGGGAAGTGGGAAGGGGTGGGTGGGATGACAGGGGGAGAGAAGAGGGCTTACGGGACTTTCGGGGATGGGGGGGGGCAAGGAAAGGGGAAATCATTTGAAATGTAAATAAAAAATATATCGAAGAAAAAAAAAGAAAAAAAAAACTTAGTTTAAGAAACATGCACTGTTCCTTAATTTTTAGGACTTTTAAGAACTCATACTGGATTTCCTAGACAGACCTCTTAGGGAAATGCCAAAGCAGACTCATGTACCAGGAAGATTATGGGCCTTACACAGGAACCATTGGTCATACAATCTCATTCTTTATATTATCACAATAGTAATAGCTTGAGAAAATAATTTGGTATTTTTAGAGAATGTCCACATCAAATTGTAAAGACTTGTCCTCAATGTCTTCAATTTCCTCCTGTACCACATAATGGTTTTAATCCTTGAGGACTTATACCTAATCAATTATGATAAATAGATGTTACTCATGTCTCTGATTTTAGAAAATTAAAATATGCACTTTTGACTATTGATACCTTTTCAATCTTTCTCGTTGCAACTGCTTTAACAGGAGAACCAACTAAAAATGTAAGTAGTCATCACCTGCATTGGTTCTCTATGCTTGGTGTTCCAAATCAGATTAAAACAGATAATGGAACTGGATATTGCAGTCAAGCATTTGAGATATTTTGCAGACAATTTAGTATTAACCATATTACTGGGATTCTTTGTAATTCTCAGGGACAATGTATTGTGGAACTTTAAAACAATATCTTAATAAAAAACAAAAAGGGCAATTATATACCCATACACCACATTATTTAAATCATGCTTTTATTTGAATTTTTTAAAAAATTTGGATGCCAATTAACTCTCTGCTGTGTGTCTATGGCACCCTACAACAAGGAATACTTATGCCTAGGTGAAATGAAAGGAGTCACTTACTGATATATGGCATGATTATTATCAGGTATTTAATCTGAGGTTGAGGTTCTGTCTGTGTTTTTTCACAAAAAGAAAATGGAGCCCAATGGCTGCCTGAAAGATTGGTTCATCAAGTAGACACAGATACTGAGCCTTCTAATGATTATAATACTAATGATGTGATGGTTCAAAATCCCTACCAACCAGCTAAGTTAACCTGGAGTGTAGCATCTCCAATTACTGAAGAGTAAATATTTTCTATCAATTCTCAAAGCTACCCACTATACACCTGGGAGCCAGAGTTTGTGTTTGATCTTTGCCAATTAACAGCTGAATTGAGTTTTTAAGACAGGAATTCTCTGTTTATCCCTGGAACATTCCCTCAACAACTTTTAATTTTGTTGCTTTAAACTTATGAACTTTGTATCCTAGACAGATTGGTTGCTTTCACACAGGACCGCTTTCAGTAAGCTCGGCTAGTCACCAAGGTAGTTATCTCTACAAAGAAATGCATTGAGTGCACATTCATATGTCCTCCGTGGCTTAAGTCTAAATGGGAAAGAGTGTGCTTTTGAAGGCCAGTGGCCAGGGACAGGTAAGCATATTTTTGAGCTACTATTGACCTAACCCAGACACAGATATTAAAAGCTATGTTTGTCTTCCATAATGGGTAAGAAGGAAAATTTAGACACTGACCTAAGACAGGCATGGCTGCCTAGCTACTCTATTCACTACATGGGATTACAGAAAATGAGTAAATCTTGTGCCCCTGTCCAGCTCATCTTTAATAAACAAAAAAGGGAAAATCCTTCTCTTGCCTTCCCCCCTCATCCTTTTTCATTTCTAGCCTCCCTTTCAGGTACCCAGTTAATCCATGGCTGATGGGCAGTCTTGAGTCATCCTCCCTGATCTGGTGTCTAGGAGACTATTACTAAGGTCTTATACTAGCACATTCAGCACAGAAGTCTGTAATTGTTTCTCATGAGCATGAGTACGCCAGTGAACTCTGTACTCTCTGTATTCGTACTTCAAATCCAGATTTGTGTTCAATTAATCTTAATTGAAAATACCATTTACTGGATCTATGTGATTTATTTAAAAAATTAAAATGACTTCTTTTATTTGACCATTATTTTCAACTCTAAGTCTATCCTGAGTAAGAATGCACTGAAGTCAGGTGTAAGAGTCCTGGTTGTGACTCAGGCTGTCTCTTGCTTCCTTCCATTTCTTGTTGGTTTCAGCTGGTCCAAATCAGCTTTGCAGCAGAGTAGAGGCAAACACACAGCATCTCTCCATGGAGCTTTAGCTACACACACAAATGAAATCAATGTTAGAATAAAATCTAAAACTTTCATAAGTCCCACAAATCCATCAACACTGTCTGTGGTCTTTGGATCCAACTCTCAGGACTTCAGCAGTAGCTGATAACCTCCTCACACTTGCCCAGGTTTTCAGATCATCACCAACTACAGCAAGTTGAATATGCTTCTCCACTCAATTACAGAAGACTGCCTCATTTCTGCAGTATATCCTGAGCCACATCTGTGCACACTGCAGTCAGGCAGCAGCTGTTTAACCACTCTTGGTTTTTACTGTAAGTATTCCCACTTTGTCTGGCAGTGAGTCTTTGCCACATCTAAGTAACTTCTGGTTTTTGTCACTCTAGCAAACTCAGAATGATGGGATTTTCTTATTCCCACTGAAACTGTTTCTTTATTTTCACAAGTTACAGTTTAAAAAGAGATAGTATTAAGAAGATCACTAAGTATATGACAAATCATAAAAATAGCAGACCGACATCTAGAAAAGAGAGAATAGCCAAAAGTTTCTGGTAAAGAGAAGGCTATGGAAAGGAATTATATGACCATAAAGCCATTTAAATCCAGAATTTGTGCACTGAATATTTTGATAAGATCCTACTCTCTTGTCCTCCAGGAGCTGTAATTCTCCTATGTGCTACTTTGTATTGAAAACATTTCTCATTCCCTATGTGCTGTGAAAACCAACATTCTCTTTTTCTTTAGAACACAAAACAATTGGAATCTTGGGGTAAATATTATCAGCCCTTTTCTATTATTCTGCTCAGAGCGTAACTTGGAAGCAAATTGCAAATTCTGTGTGCTGAATACCAGACTGTTCTCTCGGACAACACTGGGAGCTGCTTAGTTATTTCCCTCTATGCTAGACTTCATCTAATTCTGACATCCTGGAAAGGAAATGTGTGTGTTCTATGTACCAGCAAAAAACAGAGCTACAGAATACTAAGTCAAAGACCTCAAAATGAGCAAGGTGAGGAATCTCCATGTGCACAGTCTCCTGAGGACCTGGCTGCTTACCTTGCTCTGAGTAGCTTAGGTAGCAGGAAGTTTGACAATCTCTCTCTTGGCCTGCCTATGTGCATGTTACTCTTAACAAGGAGGAGAGAAAAATAATGATTAAAATATATTATACAAAAAAATAAATAAAAAAAAACAGGAAAATATAAACCCCAGATGTGCCCTCCTGAGACACAAACCTGACCTGCTTGAAAAGCAGCACTAGTGGAAAAGAAGAAAGAAAAAAGAGAAAGAAAGAAAGAAAGAAAGAAAGAAAGAAAGAAAGAAAGAAAGAAAGAAAGAAAGAAAGAAAAAGAAAGAGAGAGAAAGGAAAGAAAGGCAAAAACCACCAGGAATCTCCTACTTCTAACAACTTGGCATTGATTGATCTTCTCCTACATAATCTACCATGTCCTTAATATGTTCAATCATGTATGCATACACACACATGCATACACACAGTTAAACACACATATACACAGTCTCTCTCTCTCTCTGTCACACACACACACACACACACACACTTGTATACACACAGGCTCATGTACAACCACACAAGTGTGCTCTGTTTGCCTTTCTGTCTTTCTGTAGCTCTCTGCCTGTAGGTCTGTCTGTCTTTCTGTCTGCCTTTCCCTCTGTGTCTGTCTCTCTCTGTCTCTATCTGTTTCCGTTGTTTTCTATGAAGCTCTGCCTCTCTCTGTCTCTGTTTCTCTTTTAAGTATGTGTATGTGTGTGGGGGCATGGGCGTGTGTGCGTGTGTGCGTGTGTGCATGTGTGTGTGTGTGTGTGTGTGTGTGTGTGTGTGTGTGTGTGTGTGCCATGCTCTCACTCTACTTCCTGAATCCCCACACATCTTTAAACTCCTTGATGAGTTTTGAATCAATTCATTTTCATCAGGGGCTCTCATTTAGGTTTGTAATTGTTGTCCTGGGAGTGGATGTGTTTAACAAGACTATGCTGGAGAAGAAGAAAATTCTAACAAAACAACAACAAGCACTGATTGTTGTCCTGTAAATTAGTAACCGGTTCCAGGGGACCACTTCTTTGTTAGTCAAGCAGAGGCTCATCTTTTCTCTCCTGTTTTTCTCACCCACATTCCTGCTTCTCCTCTTCCTTCCTTCTCCTCTCCAATGCCTTCTCTCCCTCTCCCTCTTCATCCTCTTTCCTTCCCCCTTCCCTTTCCAATGCCTTCTCTCCCTCTCCCTGTTCCTCTCCCTCTCTTTCTCTGCCTTTCATCAGTTCTCCCTCCCCTGCCCCTTTCCTATCTTGCCTTCTCAGTTCCCTGCTGGAGCAGCTGTCCTCATAGCCTTTGAAGGCTTCCTGGTATCTCTGGCAGTAGTTCACAGGCTCATAGGCTGCAGCTGGAAGCCCTCCATCCTTGCTCCTTGCCTTTGTCCTGCAATATGGCTGTCCTGGCCGCCCAATACAAAAGTCTGGGGACTCTCACAGGGAATAGATTGCAGCCAGAGCTAAGTGGCCGAACATCTTAGAGTGAACCCCATTCATTGTAGCTGTCCCTCCTTTTGTTAAGGGGAGTTTTGAAATGAATTTCTGCTTCTACTTTTCTCTCAGCAAGCTGGAGAGCACCTGGCAATATCTTCATGAAAGTAGTTATCATTGAAAATCAGAGGGACTCGAAAAATGTCCTGATTTCATTGCACTACGAATCTAAAGAAGCATATTTTCCAAAGTCCATGATGTGTGTCAAATGTTTTTCAACTGCCTTGTAAGACTGAGTTGAATAAGGAGACGTGAACAGCCAGAAATAATATCCCCTTTCCGACTAATTTAATAGTGCTTTAAACCTACTTTCTCCCCTTGAGAAAATGTCCCCTATATAGAGATAAATAGAAGTATATTAACTTTGAACTCTGGACAAACTACTTGGTAAGAAAAAAACAGAATCTGCAGCACTGTATCTCAGATCCAGGATGTATTGTACTGTGACACATGGTGTCCTAGAAGGGACTCCCAATAAGTTCAAGATGCATTGAAGGGATAGCATCATACACTCCCCCAGTTCTACACAATAGTAGGGAGTTCCTGGGGAGAAAAATGCAATTTTAAGCAGACCATGGTTTTGCTGCATAAACATGAAGACTTCAGTACCCAAAGCTTTTGTTCCATGCTGCTAGTACAAAAGATCTCTATCGGGCTCATTCTCCTTTGCTGTTATTCTGCGAGGAAAGCCATGCAACACTTAGTCCCATTTGCTTACCCACCATGCAGCCACCTGCAGACTGATTATTTCCTTTTAAAGCAGGACCGCACTCTCCACTTGCCTCCCTCCTCCAGGCAGCCTCAGCACAAAAGCAGCCAGCACAATGATGCTTTGTGGAGAATAGATCCCATTAGCAACAACAACAACTCAGATTTATATATTGCCTTATCACACTCTGCAAAGCCACTCCAGGCATTGTTGAAAATGCAAGCCATTTCCTTTCAAGCCTCCAAAAACCCTTATTAAACAGCTACTAGGAAAAGCCTAACTTGAACATGTGAGTTGGTGCAGAGGAATACTATGTTCTTATTCTACAGAAAGGTGAGACCAGCTTCCAGTTGTACTTCCCACTGCATGGTGCTATAATAGTTAATCTCGGCATCATGGGTCTTAGGGGTTAGACACCCACATGTAAACAATCCTCCCCAGATGTAAAGCCCCCTGAGCCTTTATTCAATTGCTTTGCTCTGCTCAGCATTTCTTTAGAGGATGAGGAAGAACTTGAATTTTCTGTGATGGGAAGTGGTGTTATTTTCTAGAGCAAAATTAAGGAAGAAATCTGAACTTTATTCAATATTTGATTTTAAAAAATATCTCATTGAAAATTACTACATTTAAAGAGTTTGTTTTGGGGACTGGAGACATGATCTAGTGATTATGAGCACTGTCTGCTCTTGTAGAGTGCCCAAGTGTGTTGTGTAGCACCCACATGATAGCTTTCAATTTTCCGTACTTGTTATTCCCTGGAGATCTGACTCTGTCTCCTGGACTCCTTGGGCAATAGACAATCAAATGATACACATACATGCATAGAGATAAAACACCTATATACATAAAACAATTAGTTAAATAATAAATAAATTTAAAAAACCTTTTCCTTTTCAGTCCTAAAACTGATCTTCTGCATTGTCTCCAGCCAATATATGTTTACTAAGGAATTATTCTTATGTCTTCCTGCATCCATGCAGGAGCATACAGACAAACACACACACACACACACACACACACACACACACACACACACCACATATCTCTGCTTTTGTTGTGTGACAAATACTAATTACTTTTCAAGGACATTAATTTTTCATCTCTGTCTATTGTTAAGTTCTTCATACAAGCCATCTTCATCATTATAAAAATATGACATATTTCCCTACAATAAGTAAAACATAAATTACAATAATTTTTTTTTCTTCACAAGAGCACTTCAGAAGGCATAAGTGATTTCTCCTCATAGCAAAAAATCTATTCTACATCTGGAACCTTCAAGTTTATTTTTCATGTTATTTTTTTCTGCATGGATATGTATGTGGAAAGTGGGGGCACAGGTGCGGAAGCCAGAGGACAACTTGTGGGAGTCAGTTTTCTCCTTCTTCTATGTGAGTTCTGGAAGTTGGATTCAGGTCTTCAAGCTTCGATCCAAGCAATGTCACTTGCCAAACCCCAAGCAATGTCACTTGCCAAACCCTCTTGCCGGCTCTCTCATGGCCCTCCCCACCACATCTAATTGTGCATTCCTTATGAAAATCTCCTCAGCTTTGCATTTTCTGCTGCTGCAGAGTAGCAGAGACCCAAAGCAATCTCTGTGTTGACAGGAAGCCTGGCTACATTCTACTTTCTGCTTATTGCTACTGTAATTGTTGCTCATCACAGGGGACCACCTTTTCCTTGAAATAAGAATGGTTTTTATCTTGTAAAGTCCTTTATACTTAACTCTCCACTGCTGTTCCCGCTCATTTCTTATTGGCCTCATTGCATCATGTCAGTGTGCAGTAGAATATGAATTTAATTAAGATGTTACATTCTGAAAAGAAAGAAAAGTTATTTTTAAACAATTGTTAAAAGATATGTTTTTATATTAGATTTTATTTATGTGTGCACTTGTGTGTGCACTTTGTGTGTGTGTTTGTTTGTTTGTGCATGTGTGCACATTCATGTGTGCATGTCTGGGTAGGACTATGCACCCACTAGTACAATACCCAAAGAGTCCAGGAGAGAGTGATGGGTCCCTCAGAGTTGGGGTTACAGGCAATTATGAGCCACCTGATGTGGGTGCTGGGAACCAAGCTTGGATTTTCTGAAAGAACAGGCAATGCTCTTCACTGTGAAGCCATCTCTCCAGCCTCAAGGAAGCTCATTTCTCTTGAAAACTTGTGGACATGGAGAGGCCATAATGAATCCAGATTCTTCAGTGACATAGGAATCGAAACGATGTCTCTTAACCCATGGGATGCAGCCAGGAGGATGGCCTTGTCATGAGCACACGTAACTCTCCCTACAGTCCAAACCAGGAAGATTTCCCCCCTCCACTTGCATCCATTCCTAGATGCCTTCCACATCAAGTGCATGAGCACACTGCACTTGCTGTGTTAATTTGATGAATACATTTACTATATCCACAGTCTTCTCTGAAGATAGCATTCAGAACATATTAGTGCTGACAGATATCTATTATGGTCTAAGTCTGTTTCTATACCGTAAGTCAGAGTTTTGTTTTAGAGCGTTTAAGGCCTCACTCAGCCTGCTGTATGATTCAGCATTTAATTGAAAAGGCCTCTGATGGACTGTCATTGTTTCCTCCATATGTTTTAATCTCCAGCTAAATTCCAAGTTTTTGATGATGGAGCAATTTACGATTGTAGTACTGCATCTTCACCTAATTGCATGTAAGTCAGGATTGGCAAAATATTAAATACTCAATACATAATTTGTATATTTTCTCATAAATGCCTTATATGCAGCAAAATTAACAAGAGTAGAGGGAAAAACAGAAAAGTTCATGCTGAGGTCAATGCACCGAGATGAGGGAGGAGGGTCCTCAACCTGGAACAGGATGAAAAGGGAGAGCTGGGGAATGGGGTGTTGCTGGCTGCATCTGGGCCAAGCCTCTGCAGCCAGCTCTGTGGGAAAGCCCACATCAGCAGCGCTGTGGACCTAAATTAAACACTTTGCTAATTTGCAATTCTCTTCTTTTTATCTAATTTTACTTGGGAATTAAGAAAATCAGATATGCTCAAACCTTTAGCCAAAACACTGAGTAGCTGTGTTATAACAAAACGGTGGTTGTCTTCTACACTAACCGCAACCCATTAATAGGAATTTGAGTGAGCTAAGACCTCAGGGAGATTATTAAATATCCAAATTTCTGACAGTTGTAGCAAAGATTTGGCTTCAGATATATTTTGGAGATATGAGGAAAAGAGGCCACTTTCAACACCAAATTAACTTTATTAATCACCCCCAAGAGGAAGAAGGGAAATTAATCTGATAAAAGATATTAAAAATAATTGATTTGTCATTTTGTGGAATATATTTTTTGTCATGTGGGATTGCCACAAAACAAACAGATAAACAAGCAAGTAAATAAACCCAGGCAGTTTAGAGGTGCTTGCAATTGGGGAATATGCATTTTTTTCCCTAAAGATTATTGACCCTCAGTTTACTACTATTGCTTTGATATTTCAAAATTAGGAGGCAAAGGCATCTGTAAGCCCAAAGTCAATCATAACTTTGTACATGTTGAACAGGACAGTGGTATTGTCTGTTTTACACTGTTTTATTTTTTTTCTAGCACTATTCACAGAGAGCCGAAGCGTGCGCTTGCCTATTCAGCATCTCCTTTAATTTGTAAGCAGCTCCATAAATCTTTCTTGGCTTCTAGGGACATAAAGACTTCTATGATGAAGTGGCCAGCATGGTGGCTTAATAAGCTGAAAGCTGTGAGCCCCCCAGCCCCCCTGCATTCTAGGGACCGCTGTCTTATTCCTGGCATAGGAGCTATGATTTTTGAATTCCAGCCAGAGTAATTAGCACAGTTTAGGATCTCAGTACACAAAGCAGGATGGTCAGCACTGGCAAAGATGTCTACTGAGTGTTTTCTGAGTGGTAAAAAGAATGGGGACCAGCCAGCTGCAGCAGGACTTTGTGGCTCTGTTGAAAGTGACACACCAGGAGTATCCCTGCTTTCAGGAGGGATGAATATGTCAACACTCCATAACATGAGATAATGTCTTTATTACCCTTTCTCAAATGCCTTAGGAAGAAGTAAAGAAGAACTGAGTGAGGCTGTCTTTCACATTCCCTGGAAATCATCTATCATAGATACTGCATTCCCTAGAAATAGCAATACATATGCAAGTAGCAGGCACTTCCTGGCAGCTGTCCAGATTGACACACTCTACAAATGCATTTATGAAACTGTCCTAAGGTAGGCTTGCCAACACAGCCAGTTTGGCTGCATTTCTACATCCTCACTGCCAACTTACCACAAAGGTTTTATTGTCTGTGTTTTTGGAACCTTGGGGACTCTGGTGAAAACCTTTGAAATTCCTCAGGTGCTTCGAATCATGTTTCATATCCAAATGCAGTGTTTTGAATTAGTGGAGAATTTCTGGAGAAATTGAAGCAACGTCTCACTGGTTATACACTAGCAAACCTTTTTCCGAGGTAGATAAATCCACACAGTCATTTTTACATTATCTAAAAATGGATTTCTTTTTGTAGAGCCATTTTAAATTTGCAGTAACATGAAGTAGGGAGAGTGGATCTCTTCCCGTTTGTCCCCTGGTTCCCAGGAAACAGGGCCTCTTCCTTTTTTATCGGTCACTGTCATTGGCAGTATTTGTTGATGCTGCTGCCCTGACATGGACCCATCATCACCATCACCATCTAAACGCAGAGCTGACATTTGGGTTTACTTTTTGCTTTTTGTATCACATAGGTGTGCATTACATTAAAAAATATATGACTAGGAATTTGCACAGCCTTAGTATAGCCATGCTCTGTATATTTACTGATTTTCCTCAGATGCAAGTCACACTTAGCTTTTTGATCTTTCCATATGGTGCATTGTGGGCAGTTTTTTTTGTTTGTTTTGTTTTTGTTTGTTTTGTTTTGTTTTTCAGGGTTGTCCCCATGGAAGTTTCTTCTTTCTTATTTCTTGGCTGCACTCTCATTATACTGCTGTGTGGTTTTTCCTTGTACATATATATGACAGTTTATCCATTCACCTGTTGAACACCACTTTGGTTTTCTCTCAAGCTGCATACCAAAATTCTTACAGAACTCCTTGACTGTCTTTAAGATTTCAACCCCCATCATAAAGACCAAGAAGTAAAACTGATAAATTGCAACATGAGAGTTAGGTAAGGGACTCATACACTGTCTTACCAAGTGAATGACCCATCTTACAATCCCACCACCAGCAAATAGAGGCCCAAGCTACTCCACATTCTCCTAAGTAGTTGGTATGGTGGATGTTGTCTGTGAATCATAGCTTTGGGGGAGCTCCTTTGTGCAGCACATGAAACAATATTGATTCTATATTGATCACATTGCATTCAGCAGTCAGAACAAATTCTTTTACAACTTGCTATATTACATGCACTTAACCATATGCCTGGACACATGTGGGAGTGCCAAGGAATTGAAATTGATAGCTTTCTATTTGAATACTTTGGCATGTAAAAAGAAAGGTGGTTATAAGATTTACATTATTTTGATTTTCAAAATTGTATTTTGTGCATGCATGCATGTGTGTGTAACAGTGTGTGTGTACAAGTGTGTGTGTATGAGTGTATAGTAAGCGGTGCGATTCTATCCTCAGCAGGGTGAATACTGAGGATAGAGGACAGCTTGCTAGAGTTGGTTCCCTGATTCTGTGGATCCAAGAGACTGAATTCATAACCACAGGCTTGGCAGCTTCTTTGCCTGAAGAGCCATCCCATTGACTTTATACTTGTTTGTTGTTTTTTATTTTGTTTTTAATCTATTAAAGCAACTAAAGATAGTGTGGTTCTGATTGTGTGCACACATAAGCATGTACACACACACACACACACACCATAAACTCACATAGATACTACTAAACCTATCTCCAATTTATGACATTTTTTGAATGATTCATTTATTTCTATTATATGATATTTTGCCTACATGTATGTCTATATAGCATACATATTCAATACCCATGAAGTACAGAAAAGCACATCAAATACCCTACAAGTGGAGTCAAAATGGTTGTGAACCTCCATTTGTGTCTGGGAACCAATGTCAGGTCCTTTACAGCCAGTACTCTCAACCACTTATCCAGCTTCGTCTCATGTTATTAACTTTTATATAATGAAGGCACATCAGAATTAACAATATTTGGGTCATTAGCTTATTGATTACCATTGAATTTATACTTTAATAATGACTTCTTAGAGGTGACACACATCTGCTATAGAATATTGAATCTCACTAAAGCTATATAAAATAAATAAAAACATCATTCAGCTTCCATAGATATTTCGATTTTGATGAATTCATAGTAGTAGCAATTGTGGTTGATAGTTATCACAATATGGAATATGCCCTCTATTGATCCTCATTAGACTCTTTACCCAGCTAAGGTTTATTGTCATCACCAAATAATATGAATTCTTTTCAAAGATGAAAAAAAGTCTTACCTTATAATGTGAAAACTCTATTATTATTATTATCTTTTCTTGTAATGTAATATAAATGTTTTCAATTTACTTAGAATTATGTGTTCCTTTGCCACAATTTTGAAATAAAATTGTTTTGGCAAATTAGGAATTATATTTAGCTTGTGATTTTTCTTTTACCTATGTATCTTAATTATTTTCTATGCCAATAAGAATGTTTAAGCATCATTTTCATAGTTTTTGATTATAGAGTGAAAATATAGAAAATATTAACAGTAAAAATAATAAGCTGGAGTCTGGTTATAAATAAGGGTTTTTACATTCACAGTTTCAAGATTTTACTTGGATCTCTAACATGTATATATGGGATCCTGGCTTCCAAATGTTCTTGTCATCCTAACAGCTGCCTTGGAATCAGTGGGCACTTTCATAGATAGCAGAAGAATTGGTGTAAATTGGCATAATGGCTATAACAGGCACTTTGAAATATTTACCCCATTATGCAGTATTGGCTCAGCCAAGCTGCTACACTGATTCCTGTCAGACACACCATGTCACTGTAAGTTCTGTGGCTGAATATTTGAATTATAGACAGAAAATTAACTGAAAACTTTATATATGATTTATTTTGTTGTTGTGTGTGTGTAGGAAGAGTATACCAAGACTGTACTATGACTACCACTGTTGTTTAAATGTAACAAGTAGAAAATCTGTTCAGAGAGGTAGAAGAGTTCTGTAATAATTTGAGGGTATAATCAGTACCCGTAGACATTCTTGGAGTAAATTGAGTTGCCCAGTAATGGTTAATATTGGCGGCTATCCTAATCTTAGGAGGTTCCCTGTATCACATCTTTCTGCTTGCCCTCTGTATTCCAGACTCTATGTTGTCCTGTCTACTTATAGTTTGCTACACTCAAAAGTACATTTCTCTAAATTTCAAATGTTGACATCTTTATCTGTAATATACCAATATTAGGAGTTGAGGTCTTCAAGGTGCGATCATATCACAATTGTTATATTATTATGAATGGAAATGATTAATGACATCACAGTATGATTCCTTGGGATCTCTGCTCCCTATTCAGCATTGAAAGACATTGGTATAGTTCATCTTTGAGAATGGTAGCCCTAACCAGACACTTCATTTTAGGAAATTTGTTCTTTGGCTTTTCAGCTCTAAGAACTGTGAGAAATCAATTCTGTTTTATTCAGTATTCAGTTTATGTCATTTTGTTACTATACTCAACAACACTGACACAGGGCTATGCATTTTCTTCTTGGTTTTGAATTGTCTCTTCCTTTTCATCCCTGCTAAAATAATCTAGACAAATATACATATTCACCATCTGAGAAAGTTGAAATGAACACAGCTACCAAAGCTTCAACAAACTCCCATCAAATACATGACTGCTGTGTTGGTCATTGGAGACAACACAATTCAAATGGAGGGAGTTCCTTGCCTATGTAAACCACTGATATTAATTCTTCTGAAAACTTCAGCTGTAGGATTCTAGAAACCATGTTCTTATTGGTAGTCTGAGTCTCATCTATCAAATGTACTTCTGTTTGTTGATTGTATGGAACATAGTGTTAGATGCCAGAGAGTTGAGTGTCCTATGATCATACTGGAATTTGCCCAATATTTTTTATTATTAAAGGAACCACATTAGTTTGGCAATGCCTAGTTCTGTGAAACATGCTTTTCTGTAATTCAAATATATTTCTTAAGAAAATTTCCTTGTGAAAGATTAGCTGAGATTTGAGCCAGCTGCAAATATATTGTGCTTGATTTTGTGAATTAGCATGGAGACTAAAATTTCTAGAAAATTGATGGTTGTTGGAGTTTACATAATTCTGGTCATATCAAGAACGTCTGGTTATTTAAACATAATTTGCCCCTTTATGCTGCAATATCATGCCTTTTTGTAAGATGAAGATAGCATCTGATGCCTAATTCATTTTTGTTCTACAGTGAGTAATGTAGTAAGAATCTCTTGTCAGATAGAGATCCCATTGAACCTAATTCAGCAAGGCTAATAATCTAGCCATACAGAAACCAGTGGAAATTTCTTCATCTCTTCCTTTTCCATAGTAAACGCATGGTATAATTTTTCAATCATTTGGATATTTAGATTGTGAAACTTATCTGTCATGTATTTTGTGGAAAGACATGCATGTGTAATAATCCATTTCTTAATTTCTGTATTTTCATTAACATTGATTTTGTTCTTACAATGTAATATCTACCTAGATGTTATGGTTACCTGCATTTGATATTGCTGTTTATAAGTACTTTATTTCTTCAGCTATGCAAGAAATGCACCTCCATCCTGCATTTCACCACCTTCCACTACCCATTACTCACTATTAATCTCCATCTGTGATTCTAAGCTTTCCTCTCAACATGCAATTCATTTTTCCATTTGAAGCATCAAAGACATTAAAATCTGATTTTACACAATTTTCAACTTAAAATACATCAGTGTTATCTACAGCCTCCAACACCTTTATTAGATTGCCAAATTTTCTTCAGTCATGTATTCCAAAGTTCATCCCTCAGATTCAATACTACTTTATCTTACAAATTCCCTAAGGAAATGTCAAGTGTTCCATAATTTTAAACATTGTCTGTGGACTCATATTGACTTGTATGTACACAAATTAATTTTCAGTAAACATTCTTCTTGAGTTATGGACCTATACACAACATAGTGTTTCTATTGGGCACCAATATATATTTACATTTCAATTGGTATATTTATAAAGTCTTATAGATATATAAGATTTGCTGATATATTACATGTTTTACAAACCTATTACTATGTCTATAGGTGAAATTGATTAAAATACATCCAAAAGCATAAAGTAGGACATTTTAAGCATCTTCACAACTTCTTTCTCTCTCATCCCTCTGGACTCTATAAATAGACACTAATATCATTTTCATTTAACAAACAATAATGTTGAAGCCATTGAGGTTAATTAAGGGTCACAGAGCACAGGACTAGGAGAATTTTTAACATTCACTTATTTTATGTGTGTGGCCATGTTTTTGTGAGTATGTAAGTGAACATGTGAACAACTTGCAGGACCCTATTTACTCCCTCTGCCAAGCAAGTCTCAGGGATCAACCTCAGAAAGTTAGTTCTCTATATTTAGCCACCTTACCAACCCAGGAATATCAAAATTAGGTAGCAGTAACCCAGTGGAATCACAGTACAATTCCATGGTTATGGGGGTGTCCATCAATGCTGTGACTTTAACTACATTCTCAGCACCAGAAAAGGTAAAAAAGGGCAGTGGACACCTGTGTCCATGATTGTACCTGAGATTCTCTGGTGTAGCAGACTCTTTTAATAAGAGCAACATGATCTCAGTGACTATCCCACTCATGAAATCTTGAGAGAAACTATAAATTGTTAGGGTTTATATGGGCATATACTCGGAAGATTCTCCAACATGTAACACATGCTCCACTAGTTCATAGCAGCCTTATTTATAATAGCTAGGAGCTAGAAAAAACCCAGAATGTCCCTCAACAGAGGAATGGATACAGAAAATGTGGTACATTTACACAATGGAATACTACTCAGCTATTTAAAAAATGATTTCATGAAATGCTTAGACAAATGGATGGAATTAAAAAATATCCTGAGTGAAGTAATCCAATCACAAAAGAACATACATGGTATGCACTCACTGATAAGTGGATTATTAGCCACTTGGAATCCCCAAGATACAATTCACAGACCAAATGAAGCTCAAGCAGAGGATGGCCTTGTTGTTCATCAAACGTAGGAGATGCCCTTGGTCCTAAGAAGGCTGGATGCATCAGTATAGGGAAATTCCAGGAAAAAAATATGAAAATTTAGGTGGATAATAGGTATATTAGACTAAAGATCTAACATTGTCCTCTGGCCATAGGAGATACAATAGGGTTGAAAGGTTTTTGGTTTGTATGTGTCATGGCATTGTCATAGAACACAGTGACACAGGTTTCAGCAACCTTATGCAGGTAGAGTTGGAACTACCATGCTTTCTCACATTAATCCATATGTAGTTTTATTTTCTAAGCTCATAGCTGGTATAATGTATTCTGTGATTTTCATTCAGTATCTGCATTGGTTATCTCAGAATCCATCAGCATTTCTTTGAAGTAACATTATATATTAAATCTGCATATTTATATACACAATGAAGAACTTTTGTGGATTTGCTTTTCGGTAATATGGGTTAACATAACAATTTGTTTGATTTGGTATCCCTCTTGTCTCTGTAGACTGGTTGGTTCAGCAATAAAACTCATAGAACCAGGGAAACAAATGTTACATCTTGGAAATCCTGGGATGTTCTCTAAGACCCATGATCCATAGGCCAAGGAGACCAGAGATTTGGGCATAACAGAGGCTCAGCTATATGAATACATGTATACTATGATGAGTAATTTTAAGTGCCGATTGGATTGGGTTTAGAATCAGATGTTTGTGTCTCTGAGGTTGTTTATAAAGGTTTAAATGAAGAGAGAAGACTCACTCTGATGTGAATGGCATCTATCCTTGGACTGGGAACTTGAGTGAGTAAGATAGAGAAGGTTAGCTGAGCAATGTGAGAGCTGCTTCCTCTATCCCTTCCCTGATATGAGGTACTTTTTAACTCAAACTGTGTCAACAACAACAATAAAAACAGCAACAACAAACACATTCCTTTTCTTACATTGCTTTTGGTATTTGCTGCTATTACCAAGAGACCCAACTAGTTCCAGCACATTGACTTGTCCTCTGCTCTTGTTCTCTGAGGCTCCAGGTGATTGGTGGGCTCCTACCTTCTGAGTACATAAGATGTTGGATGTACCTATTCACACTGAGGTTCTAGCTCTCCTTCAACCTTGTCCCTCATAGTCACACAACACTGGCTCTGGAAACACCCTCACAGGTTTGCTCTCTCACCTTTGTAGTGTTCCTTAATCAAGTCAGGCAGACATTGGTAATTACCAATAACCTTTGTTGCTTCATATTCTTTCTAAACCATCCTCTCAGATTTTGTTTTGTTGTAAAGATATACAGTTCTGGGGGTAGTTTTTCTCTTTGCTGCTGATGTACCCACAGGCAATAACACACAGTGCTTAGTATGTTTATAGATGTCTGCTTTCTTTGTGTAGTTATATTTTCTCCATGAAAGGGTTTGGACCATTGGATAACTCAGCTGCTCATTAAAATACAGTGAGTTTTTGCTGAATCCATTGAATACTACTTATATTTTAATGAGCATTAATGAGCTCTGCGATTGTCCTGTGGAGCAAAACTCACAACTCATTAGGTGGATTCCCAAAATGCCTAAAGGTGAGCGGGCACTGCTTTAGATATATAAGGTAATTTTATACTTAATTAGTTCCCACCTTGCTACACTGCAGATACAAACACAGAACTATGGATTAAAATGGCAAACGTGTTGTTCACTGTGACAAGTCAATGAAATGGTAGAATTCACAAAGAACCTGTGTGCATAGTTTCAGGCCCTTTTCTATTATGCTAATAAATTGGCATGTTATGACTGGATTCACAGAGAATAGAGTAGAAAGAACAGCTAAATGATTTCTAAGTGAGATGACATTTCTTTGTATTATGTGTAGAACCTGCATGTCTGCACTCAGAAGCACCCATCAGTGATACTAGCTCTCATTCACTGAAGATTTAATCATGTGAGAAGAGATTTACACATAAGACATTTTACCTTGTAATAAGAAACCTGAACATTGGAATTATTATTTTGATTTATGAATGAAATATTGGACATATAAAAATGATCAAACTACTTATCATATGAAGTTCACTTAAACTCAGAAACTTGACAACAGAATTGTAAGGCCATTTGAAATTTCTTAGTCCTCCTCTCTTACCAGAGGAGCAGAGCCCTTCCAGGATGGAATAATTTTAGGAAGATATCCAAGAGCATCATTCATAAAATGCCTGCTGTGAGTCTTTTGTACTGCTTTTGCTTTTGTCAGAGTTTTGTGGACCTCCTAGCTGTAGCTTCAAAAAAAGCCCTGATGTGATTCATACTGTGTTAATTTTACTTTTATTTCCTTATATGGAGGCATGAAATGAGAGCCATATCCAAGCTGTGTGAATACATGGACTGGGCTGAGCCTAGAACTTTTCTTTCTCTGCTCTGACTATCTCTGTGTCTAGGCTTGGAAGCTTCTAGCTTACGCACAATCTAATCTTCAAAGCTGACTGATTCAGTCAAGCTTCTTTTGGCTTCTCACTGAATTGCTCTGCCTGACTTCATGTTAACTTTGGCAAAATGATACAATCTTCTGGCTACTTACCATTTTCTGGATCATTCTGTATTCATCTGTGTCATGCTTGTTTTCTCTGCCACCTATCTTTGTAAAACCATCTCATTAAAACTGCCATACAACACCCCTTTTCTTTCCCTATGCTGTTCTTAAATAGCTGCTTCTTCCTATGCTATTTTTTTTTTTTGGTCAAAGTTGGACATATCTTATCCCTGACTCATCCCATCAAATCTTTCTCAGATTGGTCACTTTGCCCTTCAAGTAGATTTAATTTTCAAACATGGCTGCTTTCTTTTAAAAACTAACCTTACCTTCATTGTTAGGGAGTAAATGTGTGTACTAAAGACATGTTGTTATTCTAGCCAGATCTTACTGCAATCCAGAGTATGCCTTGCATTTCAGCCAGATCATATACACCTAGAAGCTCTTTGGATGTGCTCCCTTGCCAGAGAAGCCATGGTGCTTGATCAAAATTCCTTTACACATTGGCTGTAGACTTTGTGGTCCATGCCTTATTTAGCTGGTAGGCATGTACAATGCATGAGTGATGACATTCTTTCATCATAATGCCAAGGTAAGGCTGCAAGGCAAACAGGCAGTCAGGCTTAGGGCTCTAGTAATAAACTATCATGAGTTCATAGGGCAAGGGATGTTAAGGTTCATTGGAGGTCCTAGAGATGTGTAGTTACATGCAGCATGCAATGGCTACCACACAATCCTAGAACAAGGCATCAACCAGAAAGAATGACCTTGTGGATAACAGTCTATATATTTTCAAGGTCAGAGCCCATGCTTTTGAGGACTTCCTTCTCATTGGATTATGTGTACATACCATTGACCTTATGATATAGTGACTGTTCTATAGAATTCATCTCCTACTTTGGCTATTTCTCCATGTGGATCCATGCATTTGGGATGTACAATGTGTGAAATGTGTGTTCTAACTTTCTACCATTTTTTGGAAATGGAAAACTTATTTTCAATTCATAGGTTCACAGTCTGAGACTCGTTCTTGACCCTTAAATAAAAGTTCAGCAACTTAATGTTGCTATGAGTTATGTGTAACCTGAAGATTATCCAGAATGGACAGACTAAATTTTGTATTGTTAGAAAAACATGGATCGGCTTCCGGGCAGCCAGCTGAGAGAAGTCGGTGTGCTCCAGTGAATCCAGCGGGCCCCAGCTGGAGCCTTCGGGTGCCTGCTTTGGGATGTGAACGGCCAGGGCCACAGCGCTCGGTCTCCAGGAAGTGCGGGAGACCCAGTGTGCACCCAGAGGCAGTCTGGGAGCTCCCACTGTGGCTTGCTCTTGCAGCCCTGAGCTTGGGTCCCAGTCCTGAGGCCTCTGGCAGGAGCCCTCAGCTCAACTCTCTCCCCTTCCAGATCCAGATCAGCCTGGGCAGCAACACCACATCTCCAGGTCCTGCAAGAGGCAAGAGGGGCTTCCAGGCGGCCAGCAGGGAGAAGTTGGTGTGCTCTGGTGAATCCAGTGGGCCCCAGCGGGAGCCTTTGGGTGTCTGCTTCAGGATCTGAACAGCCTGGGCAACAGCACCCTGTCTACAGGCAGTGCAGGAGGTAAGCTGTGCACCAGAGGCTACCTGGGAAGGGGCAGCTTGCACTGGTGAGTCCTGCTCTGACAAGAACAACTAACACCAGTGAGAACTAGATGGCAAAAGGCAAACGCAGGAACATCACTAACAGAAATCAAGGCAATATGGCAACATGTGAACCCAATTCTCCTCTACCAGCAAGTCCTGGATACCCCATCAAACCAGTAAAACAAGATTTGGATTTAAAATCACTGGTCATGATGCTGGTGTACAGGAACACATGAAGGACAAACTTAAAGAAATTCAGGAGAAAATGGATCAAAAGTTAGAAGCCCTTGCAAGGGAAACACAAAAATCATTGAAAGAAATCCAGGAGAATACAAAAGCCAATAATGAGGAAACGCAAAAAACACTTAAAGAAATACAGGAGAACTTTGGTCAACAGGCTGAGGTCATGAAAGAGGAAACACAAAAATCTCTTAAAGAATTACAGGAAAGCACAAACAAGCAAGTGAAGGAGCTAGGCAAAACCATCCAGGATCTAAAATCAGAAGTAGAAACAACTAAGAAAACTCAAAGGGAGACAACTTTGGAGATAGAAAGCCTTGGGAAGAAATCAGGGGACAGAGATGCAAATATCAACAACAGAATACAAGAGATAGAAGAAAGAATCTCAGATGCTGAAGATTCCATAGAAACCATGGACTCAACAGTTAAAGAAAATGCAAAATGCAAAAAGCTTGTAACCCAAAATATCCAGGAAATCCAGGACACAATGAGAAGACCAAACCTAAGGATTATAGGCATAGATGAGAGTGAAGATTTGCAACTTAAAGGGCCAGCAAATATCTTCAATAAAATTATGGAAGAAAACTTCCCTAACCTAAAGAGAGAGATGCCCATGAATATACAAGAAGCCTACAGAACTCCAAACAGACTGGACCAGAACAGAAATACTTCCTGTCACATAATAATCAAAACACCAAGTGTTCTAAACAAAGAACGAATATTAAAGGCAGTAAGAGAAAAAGACCAAGTAACATATAAAGGAAGACCTATCAGAATCACAGCAGACTTTTCACCTGAGACTCTGAAGGCTAGAAGGTCCTGGGCAGATCTCATGCAGACTCTAAGAGAACACAAATGCCAACCAAAACTACTATATCCAGCAAAACTCTCAATCACCGTAGATGGAGAAACTAAGATATTTCATGACAAAACCAAGTTTACCCAATATCTATCCACAAACCCAGCCCTACAAAGGATAATAGGAGGAAAACACCAATACAAGGAGGGAAACTTCACCCTGGAAAAAGCAAGATAGTAACCTTTCATCAAACCCAAAAGAAGTTAAGCAATCAAATTTAAAAAATAACGTCAAAAATGATAGGAAGTAACAATCACTATTCCTTAATATCTCTTAACATCAATGGACTTAATGCCCCAATAAAAAGACACAGACTACCTGACTGGATACGTAAACAGGACCCTACATTTTGCTGCTTACAGGAAACACACCTCAGGGTCAAAGACAAACACTACCTTACAGTAAAAGGCTGGAAGACAATTTTACAAGCAAATGGTCTCAGGAAACAAGCTGGAGTAGCCATTTCAATATCAGATAAAATTGACTTTCAACCCAAAGTCATCAAAAGAGACTCTGAGGGACACTTCTTGCTGATCAAAAGAAAAATACAACAAGAAGAACTCTCAATCCTGAACATCTATGCTCCAAATGCAAGGACACCCTCTTTCATAAAAGAAACTTTATTAAAACTCAAAGCACACATTGCACCTAACACAATAATTGTGGGTGACTTCAACACTGCACTTTCCTCAATGGACCGATCAGGAAAACAAAAACTAAACAGGGACACAATAAAACTAATTGAAACTTTGGACCAATTAGATTTAACAGATATATATAGAACATTCTATCCTAAAGCAAAAGAATATACCTTTTTCTCAGCACCTCATGGTACCTTCTCCAAAATCGACCATATAATTGGTCACAAGACAGACCTCAACAAATATAAGAAGATCGAACTAATCCCATGCCTCCTATCAGATCACTATGGAGTAAAAGTGGTCTTCAATAGCAACAAAAACAACAGAAAACCCACATACACGTCGAAACTGAACAGTATTCTACTCAAAGATACCTTGGTCAAGGAAGAAATAAAGAAAGAAATTAAAGAATTTTTAGAACACAATGAAAATGAAGACACAACATACTCAAATCTATGGGACACAATGAAAGCAGTGCTAAGAGGAAAACTCATAGCCCTGAGTGTCTCCAAAAAGAAAATGGAGAGAGCATACATTACCAGCTTAATGACATACCTGAAAGCCCTGGAAGAAAAAGAAGCTATTTCACCCAGGAGGAGTAGAAGGCAGGAAATCATCAAACTCAGGGCCGAAATCAATCAAGTAGAAACAAAGAGAACCATACAAAGAATCAACAAAACCAGGAGGTGGTTCGTTGAGAAAATCAACAAGATAGATAAACCCTTAACCAGACTGACCAAAGGGCACAGAGAAAGTATCCAAATTAACAAACTTAGAACTGAAAAGGGAGATATAACAACGGAAACTGAGGAAATCCAAAAAATCATCAGATCCTACTACAAGAGCCTATACTCAACACAACTGGAGAATCTGGAGGAAATGGACAATTTCCTTGACAGATACTAAATACCAAAATTAAATTAGGACCAACTAGACCATCTAAACAGTCCCATATGCCTAAAGAAATAGAAGGAGTCATAGAAAGTCTTCCAACCAAAAACAGCACAGGACCAGATGGTTTCAGTGCAGAATTCTATCAGACCTTCAAAGAAGAGTGAACACCAATACTCTTCAAACTATTCCACAAAATAGAAACAGAAGGAACACTACCCAATTCCTTCTACAAAGCCACAATTACGCTGATACCAAAACCACACAAAGATCCAACAAAGAAAGAGAACTTCAGACCAATTTCCCTTATGAACATCGATGCAAAAATACTCAATAAAATTCTTGCCAACCGAATCCAAGAACACATCAAAATGATCATCCACCATGATCAAGTAGGCTTTATCCCGGGAATGCAGGGTTGGTTCAATATATGGAAATCCATCAATGCAATCCACTACATAAACAAACTCAAAGAAAAAAAACCACATGTTCATTTCATTGGATGCTGAAAAAGCATTTGACAAAATTCAGCATCCTTTCATGCTTAAAGTCTTGGAGAGAACAGGAATTCAAGGCCCATACCTAAACATAGTAAAAGCACTATACAGCAAACCGGTAGCCAGCATCAAACTAAATGGAGAGAAACTTGAAGCAATCCCACTGAAATCAGGGACCAGACAAGGCTGCCCCCTTTCTCCTGATCTTTTCAATATTGTACTTGAGGTACTAGCTCGGGCAATTCGACAACATAAGGAAGTCAAAGGGATGCAAATTGGAAAGGAAGAAGTCAAACTATCATTATTTGCAGATGACATGATAGTCTACCTAAGTGACCCAAAAAACTCCACTAGAGAGCTCCTACAGCTGTTAAACAACTTCAGCAAAGTGGCAGGTTATAAGATCAACTCAAGCAAATCAGTGGCCTCCCTATACTCAAAGGATAAGCAGGCTGAGAAAGAAATTAGGGAAATGACCCTTCACAATAGCCACAAACAGTATAAAGTATCTTGGTATGACTCTTACCAAACATGTGAAAGATCTGTATGACAAGAACTTCGAGACTCTGAAGAAGGAAATGGAAGAAGACCTCAAAAATTGGGAAAACCTCCCATGCTCATGGATCGGTAGAATCAATATACTTAAAATGGCCATTTTGCCAAAAGCAATATACAGATTCAATGCAATACCCATCAAAACCCCAACTCAATTCTTCACAGAGTTAGAAAGAGCAATTATCAAATTCATCTGGAACAACAAAAAACCCAGGATAGCTAAAACTATTCTCAGCAACAAAACAAAGTCTGAGGGAATCAGTATCCCTGACCTCAAGCAATACTACAGAGCAATAGTGTTAAAAACTGCATGGTATTGGTACAGTGACAGGCAGGAGGATCAATGGAACAGGATTGAAGATCCAGAAATGAACCCACACACCTATGGCCACTTGATCCTCGACAAAGAGGCTGAAAACATCCAATGGAAAAAAGATAGCCTTTTCAACAAATGGTGCTGGTTCAACTGGAGGTCAGCATGCAGAAGAATGAGAATTGATCCAACCTTGTCTCCTGGTTCTAAGCTCAAATCCAAATGGATCAAGGACCTCCACATAAAGCCAGACACTCTGAAGCTAATAGAAAAGAAACTGGGGAAGACCCTTGAGGACATCGGTACAGGGAGAAAGTTTCTGAACAGAACACCAATAGCATATGCTCTAAGAGCAAGAATTGACAAATGGGACCTCATAAAATTACAAAGTTTCTGTAAGGCAAAGGACACCATCAAGAGGACAAATCGGCAACCAACAAACTGGGAAAAGATCACCAATCCTACATCAGACACAGGACTAATATCCAATATATATAAAGAACTCAAGAAGTTAGACTCCAGAAAACCAAACAACCCTATTAAAAAATGGGGTATAGAGTTAAACAAAGAATTCTCACCTGAAGAACTTCAGATGGCGGAGAAACATCTTAAAAAATGCTCAACTTCATTAGTCATTAGGGAAATGCAAATCAAAACAACCCTAAGATTTCACCTTACACCAGTCAGAATGGCTAAGATTAAAAATTCAGGAGACAGCAGGTGTTGGAGAGGGTGTGGAGAAAGAGGAACACTCCTCCACTGCTGGTGGGGTTGCAAATTGGTACAACCACTCTGGAAATCAGTCTGGCGGTTCCTCTGAAACCTGGGCACCTCACTTCCAGAAGATCCTGCTATACCACTCCTGGGCATATACCCAGAGGATTCCCCACCATGTAATAAGGATACATGCTCTACTATGTTCATATCAGCCCTATTTATAATTGCCAGATGCTGGAAAAGAACCCAGGTATCCCTCAACAGAAGAGTGGATGCAAAAAAATGTGGTATATCTACACAATGGAGTACTATTCAGCCATTAGAAACAATGAATTCATGAAATTCTTAGGCAAATGGATGGAGCTAGAGAACATCATACTAAGTGAGGTAACCCAGACTCAAAAGGTGAATCATGGTATGCACTCACTAATAAGTGGATATTAACCTAGAAAACTGGAATACCCAAAACATAATCCACACATCAAATGAGGTACAAGAAGAAAGGAGGAGTGGCCCCTTGTTCTGGACTCAGTGAAGCAGTATTCGGCAAAACCAGAACGGGGAAGTGGGAAGGGGTGGGTGGGAGGACAGGGGAAGAGAAGGGGGCTTACGGGACTTTCAGGGTGTGGGGGGCTAGAAAAGGGGAAATCATTTGAAATGTAAATAAAAAATTATATCGAATAAAAAAAAGAATAAAATCACCAGAATATGCAAAAAAAAAAAAAAAGAAAGAAAAAAGAAAAAGAAAAAGAAAAAGAAAAACGTGGATCTTGGGGAAGCTAAGAGGACAGAATGCTAAGTCTGAGTCAGACTGGAATGTGGTCCTAGAATGTCTAGAAACGTGGCCAGGCTTTGATATCTGGAGCTGAGGCCATGTGCATCATTTAGATTGGTATAAAGTTACTATTTTTATTACCAAAGGGAGACATTCAATTGAGCATATACCATCCTTACCATCTGAGGCTCTATCCCATCTGGGGAATAAGAAGGACATAATTAATTATCCTTGTTCTTAGACCTCCAGAACTCTAAGCTACACAAACTCTCTTTATAAAGTGCCTCAGATAAGTCATTATTTTCATTCAACATGGATTATCACGTAGAGTTAGTGTTTGAACTCATGAATTTGAGGGGATTACATGTAGTACATAAACACTGTCAACAGGAGTTATTTCAGTTTAAGGAAGGGAAACCCCAATTGAAAGAATCTTATTCCTAAACTCTTAAACTTTTTTTTAATATATAATTCCTTTTATATAATTATAGCATCCCTAGGAATTTGTAGCTTTTTAATTTTCAGGTTAAATTTGCCACCCTTTGCAGAAAGTATAACCTTGGAATAACTAATCTTCTTGAAAGATGACTTTGAAATCTTCCAATCCTTACATATAAGTTTCTTAGAGGCTGTTGGAAAAATACCAATTAACATCACACAAATAATATGCCTGCCTTTCAGGGCAACAAGAATGAGATTAAATAGATATGAAAAGGTTACATTTGTAGCTATCACATATAGTAAAAAGAAAATACAAAATGTCAAAGGTCTGGATGTGGCAGAGGGAAGGCACACAAAGCCACCCTTCTAAAATGATGAGCTGTGAACAGAGAATGGTTAGAGTGACCCCAGGATATCTGTAGAAGTATCTTTTCCAGATGGAATGGCCAGGGGAGGGTTATGCATCCAGGGTTAACTAGGAGGACAGGGCAGGGAAAGCATGCAAAGAATGTATGAGTTAAGCCCAAGGTGGGGGAAGATAAAAGATTATATTTCATAGGACTCTGGCTTTTATAAAACACCAGTGAACTCTGTAATCCAATCATGTGAGCTTAACACAGTGACTTTCAGTTTTATGTCTTAAACTCTTTAGAGTCATTGTTATTATTACTGAATTCCCAATGTTATCTGCCTTAGCATATTACTTCTAAACATTTGTTGATGAATCAAAACTTCAGAATGAATTAAGCAGTTTTTGTGTTGAGACTACTAATATGATTTTAAAAAGGAATATATATATGTATATATATATATATATATATATATACATATATGGTCCAACTAAAAGAACTTTCATATCCTTTTAATAGACTCATTAATAATGATTATTTTTACAATATAATTGTAATTATGAAAATGTTATTTTCAGAAGTGAATGCAGTATAAGATTTTTGGTGCCACATTGTCAACCACTGTTGTAATTCCCCCAAAAAAGTTGTAAATAACTGCTGATAGGGACAATCACATCAAGACCCATAACTATTTTGAAAAATAATAAAGCTTTCAATGTATGAATATATGTATCCACATTATATATGTATATATATATATATGAAATGAAATGATATACAGAGAAATCATTTACTAAAATGTATTTTTTGTAGAAAATAGTTTACAAACCAAGTTTACTTTTTTGAATGTAGACATCAGTAGAAATTCTGATTGTTAAAAATGATATGATCTTAACTCAGCAAACTCAATTCACCTTCATAGTATAAGATATGATATCATCAAATGACTGAAAATATTTTTACAATGTTAGATAAGAAGATATCCAGCTGTAGTTGGTGATAAGTCAAACATTAAAAGCACTTCAGAGTTTTTATGTAATTGATAATTTTCTCTGATGTTAAAGGAAATTTTTTTTTGCTACAAGTTACTTCTCAGCTCTGGAGCAAGCAGAAAACAGAATAAATTTAAACATATATATGTATATAGAAATGCTTGTCACAAACCACCCTAAGTAATGCATTCATTTATGCCTATGTTTATATTTAAATATATATATAAATTTCTTGAGATCATGTTTTACCCTCTGCACTGTGATTATCATTGTCTTTAAGTAGCAATATCATGACAGCACCAGTACTGTTTTCAAATTAGACTCACCTCCCACCACAGGAGATCTGTTTACACTTGTTTTATTTAAATAGCCTAAGCTTAAAATTAAAAGTAGGCATATACATACACAAATCAGGATAGGGTGGTATCAAGAATGTCATTCATATTCAAAGATATGAAGGTGATAAAATTAGATGAACAAATGCACAAAAATTAAAAAAAACATTACCTGACATCTTATGCTGAATGGGTGTTTAGAGGGACAACATTCTACTACACATGGTGTCTTCAGAGAGCTTTCTATAATGGAAATTTACTGTTTGACATCAGGCATTTGTTTTTTACATATCTAATGAGTGATATGCAAAGTTTATTGTTTTCGATTACAACTTTTAAATAGAAACAATCACATTATCAAAGTGTCATAATAATCACTGAGCATTGTGGTAATTGTTAAAAGTCTTGACTTTATTTGTTCCTTTGTCACACTTGATTTCCAAGTTTGTATTCCCCCAGTATTCACAAATCCTTCTCTTGATAAAGTAATAGACAAATCAGCCTCTAGAAAGATTAAATTAATTGCAAAAGAGGACAGTGGTTTAGCCTCATAGGGATACAAGCCTGACACACTTACCTGGGAGTGGGTCTCTCTGCTCATGCAAAATATCCTTGACGTAGATGTGATTAGGTGTATCAGAGAAAAGAAACCTCCCTTCAGTGGTTTATTGTTCAAGGTAGGAAAATACCATTTTTGTATTTACAGGCTTCTGTATTACCAGGATAATAGAATCACAGCCTTGTATGATCAACCATGGAGAGCTTACATCCCCTGAGAAGGTTTTCACATTTACTGAAATAAGCAAGAAGTTGGGGATATAGCCTTTCTCTGTCAGAAGCACTAGATGACTCCTGGGAGTGTGTGTGCAAGTTTGTGAGTGTGTGGGTACCACACAGGATCATGCATACATGATGATGAGTTTTTATAGTTATGAGCTGAAGCACTGATGTTGGGAATCAAACTCAGATCCTCTGCAGGTGTTCTTTATGACTGAGCCATTTCTCCAACCCACCATGGGGATTTTTAATTTCCCTTTGATTCAACATGAAGCTCTTTACCACAGAAGCTCCACTAGACAGTGAGAGACCATAGATGTTGTCTTCAGTTCTGATCATAGTCTAAATCGTATGAGACAAGGATGAGGCCTCTAAGGGTCTCTACAGGTAGAAACAGCCAATGAGTACTATTAAAATCATAAAATAATAGAAACTTGTTAAGGCTGTTTAAAAACTACAAAGATAAATAGTACTTTATTAAAATAGAGTAGACCCTATGTTTCAAATGCAAATATAAGGATAGTATAATAAGTACAAATTATAAGGAAAGCTAAAGATAAATAGCAACCAAAATTTTACTAATATGAAGAGAAAGAAAACTTCCTGAGTGGAAATTTACAGGAAAACTTGAAGATCACAGGGATTTCTAAATAAATACAGTCAACAAAGCCAATAATTGTCACTTGTGTTTACCTAGTAGCATGAATACTTAAAAACTTACTAATATTTATTCTTACTCTATGAGGCAGTACTAGAAATAAAGAAAGCAGTAAGATCTTGGAAGTTGGAAACAGGTAGGGTAACAAACCACTGAATTGGCTGCAGCACCCTGTAAAATGCACAGAGAGGGCAGTGTGGACCAGTCTGCTTTATATCTGAGTCCCCTACATGGCTTAAAGCTATATGAACAATACACGTTATGAAACACAATGAAGACGGAAGTAAATGCAGGACAACAGTGTCTAAGAATTACACAGGTGAACTCTCAAAGCTCAACATGACTTCTCTAGGTGCACAAGAGCCTCAAAATCCCTAATCAATCAGAAAACCTGCTTCATGTGTCAGAAATGCATAGGTACAAGTGTGCCAGATATGGACAGAAATGAGTTTCAAACAAGCATAGTAAACGGAAAAGATTTTTAAAGTTCACGAAAGGTCAATCAATGATAAAATATAAAGGCTAATATTTAAATGCAATAAAAGAAAAATTTAGGTTTCAAAAATAAAAAGTATTAGGAATATGGAGAGAAATGAGGTAGATAGTTCAGGTTAACGTAAATGGTTCTCTAAGTCAATGTAGCAGAGAATGAAGGGGTAGAGGAAGGAAAAGAAAGACAGAGGTCTGTGGGGGTGGGAGGGAAGGGTGATGTGTGCTAGGAGGCATCTCAACAAAGAGAAAGGAGATAACTGCCAGAATCACTGACTAAAGAAATGCGTATAAACTTTACTGAATAAAAAGAAAATGAAACACAGCACCCAGACATGACATGGAAGGGTCACATCTGAAATTAAAATTAATGCATCCAAAAAAAAGGACATCATTGAGAAAGCCTCCAGGAAAACACAAATAGAAAACACTGGAGAAATGAGACTTTTTAACGTGCCAATGAAAGCTGAGAATACCTAGGTTTTTTTTTCCAGTTTAACTAAACTGACCTTTGAATAAGTCAGAAACACAGCATACAAATCACATTCTCACGCTATAGTACTTAGAAATCCCTTCATACCAAATCCTACATTAAATACTCTAGAAACATCTTCTATACCTGTAATCCCAGCAAGCACTCTGGGAGGCAGAGGCAGTTGGATTTCTGATTTCCAGGACAGCCTGGTCTACAGAGTGAGCTCCAGGACAGCCAGGGCTATACAGAGAAACCATGTCTCGAAAAAACCAAAAAATCCAAAAAAAAGAAATAAAAGAAACATCTTCTACATGAGCACCTGTCCTAGAGCAGCCATCTTGCCAAACTCTAAGCATAAATGCCCTGATTTGAATCTTTCCATTTCTTCACCTGGGGTTTGCTGACACGTTTGGAGCAATGCACTTGGCATTCATTTGTAAATAGAAGAGAGAATTGTCTTAAGAAGACCCAGTATCTGTGTGTCAAATATCGCCATGTATCCTGCCATACACAAAGCGTTGTCTTCAGTACATGGAAAGCCAGGACCCATACCTGTTTGTGGTTATGCAATGCTCTTTGTAGTAATTTCACTCCTCAAAGGGTGCCTTGGCATTTGTTTAAACACATTTTTAAAGGAAAAGCTAAAAACAAATATTTTGAAAGAAAACCTTTCTGCTATGCTATTCAGCTAGTTTGAAAGAAACTAGTCCAACACAGCTTCTCACCCCAGATCTGAAAGGCAGAGCAGAGCTTTCTCAGAATTTTCTTTTGTGCTTGAGAAAATAATGACTCAATCAATTAAAGATACCTCAGAAGCAATCTGTGCAAGTCACCTTCCTATTCTACCACCAGCAATGCTGATCAATAATTGAACTCCTTTTATTTTTCTGTTTTCTTTGGAGCTTCATTAAAATAGACTGTTTTATCCCATGCAAAATAAAATGGGGAAATAAAAAGAAATGCAAAATGACTGTGGAAAATTTGTAACCTTTCCCCAGCAGGAAGGAAGTTAACTGTGCAAACAGGTCATTTAAAATGACTAAGAGCTGGCTTGCTATGTGCCCCTTGGATGGCTGCTGATTATTTACAAAGCAGGTTTACCCTGGCATGGACCTCTCTGATGTCAGCTAAGAAAACCCAAGTTGGCTATGACAGGGCCCTTATTAATACCAAAGTGATTATTTCAGATGAGAACTGTATTCTGGGATGAAGAAAGGGAATAGCATTTACCTCTAATTCAGTGTGCAGACCTTGGCTGGCATCGTATGGACAAGATCTTGGGATGTGTTCAATTTGCATATTACTTTATTAACATTTATATTGGCCAAGCAAAAGGAGGTCACACCTGGAGCCAAGAAGTCACCACCTGCATGAAGGATGTTTGACTTAATCTAGCCAGACCAAGAAATCATTAGGAAGAGGAGTATGAGTGTCTTGTTGGTGTCTTATGCTGCTGAATCCCTTTGTATAACCATTATCTGGCCACGAAACACACTTGCAGCATTTAAACTTCAGGAATAATTTCTTGTTTAAATGTTCTCATGCACAGAGCAGCTGTCCTCTGTTACCCCATAGGTGCCAGACTACAGTGGATGGTGAGTGTTGTCTTCTGAAAAACAAAATACGACAAACATTGGAGATACCTCCATGTGTGAAGGATGCATCATTAACCCATCCTTCTCCTGGGGGAGAGTACTGTCAGCTGGCATGGCAGTGCAAGTCTAACTCATCCTCTAAACCCACTCTACTGTCAGGAGTTGATTTTTCTTTATGGAGTTTTGAAGTATATCTCTACCTTTGCAAAGGCCACTATCATAGCTGGGTTTTAGTGTTGACTTGAGATATACTCAGAGATATCAGAGGGCATCTAAACTGGATGATTGACCAGAACAGAGTGGTCTATGGCCATGTTTGTGACAGATTGACTGTTGATTGGAGTGGCAGGGTCCAACACTCTGCAGACCATGTCATCCTACTAAGGGAGCTGACATGAGAGCAATCCAGTAGTCAAAGTTCAGTCATCGTCACTGTTTGAGTTCCTGCCCTGACTTCCCTGAGTACTGCACTGTAACATGGAAGAGCAATAGGAAACAAATCCTTCTTCTCTCACATTCCTTTTGGTTGTAGTATTCTTCATAGAAAAAGAAAAAAAACAAGAAAGAAAGAAAGAAAGAAAGAGAGAGAGAGAGAGAGAGAGAGAGAGAGAGAGAGAGAGAGAGAGAGAGAGAGAGAGAAAGAAAGAAAGAAAGAAAGAAAGAAAGAAAGAAAGAAAGAAAGAAAGAAAGAAAGAAAGAAAGAAAGAAAAGAAAGAAAGGAGAGAAGAAAACCAGGAGAGCCTTATAAATACTGTGATATCAAATGTTTCTTTGTCTGGAATGTGTATGTGCCACAAGACTTATGTGTTTCCTTCTGTAAAAGAAGTACTGCAAGTAAGTGACAGAATAAAGTGGAAGTACTTCAAACTGCTTCCCAGAACAGAAAATCTTTGGTGCTCAGTCCCCTAATAGCAAGCACATAAAAATACTTCACACAGTCATTTGCAAATTAAGTTACAATAGAAGTCATTTAAAGCATAACAGCCACTTCTTTATGTTGGTGTTGAGATTTTAATGGTCATGATATGGCAGCATTAACTCCATATAGAAAAGCTTGTTAGCCCTGTAAAATAGAGGCTTCCAAAAACTTAGAGTCTGTTTAATATTATCTCAGCATAGGGAATGGATACAAAGAGCACCTTGGAAAATGTATTTGGTTCAAGGCATGTGGTCTGGTAATGTGTGGTTGAAACAGCCCCTGTACTAAAGTTAGAGATGTTGAATGGATACTCCAGTGGAGGGGGTAGAATCTCATGATGTGCTATTTGCATTCCTTTGTTCCTTCATCCTTAAAACCCTCATGTTAGTGGAGAAAATCAACTCATAGAAGGAAAAATTATTTTGGTCACAGTTGCCAATCTTTTGCCAGTTGGTCACAGTGGACCTGCGGTGAGGCAAAAAGCCCTATTGGAAATGAAAACAAGCAGATACGCTTGCCTCATGGTAGCTAGGAAACACAGAGAGCAGACAGTATAAATTCTAAGGAGGTGAACTCAGTGGCTTGTTCCCTCCAACCTATCAGTGGGTTAATCTATCACTGGAGTCATAATCTGATGCCATTATTTAGAAGATGAAAAGTAGGAAGTGGGTTACACTGGGTACTTTTAAGTCGGTTTGGCTCAGGCTAGGAGCACTCCTGAAAAGGGAAGCTGAAATCTCCTCCATGGGATAGGCCTGTGAGTAAGCCTCTAGAGCACCTTTAGTAAGGCCTTCCTTCTATCGTTATGTTCACCATGGCTATAAACAGTATGGGGAGAAAGGGTTCATTTCAGCTTATAACTCTTAGGTTATACTCCATCACTTAGTGAAGTCAATGCAATGGGGTGGTGCAGCAGCTAAACCAGAGATCTTGGAAGAAAGATGCATATTGACTTGCCCCTCCTGGCATGTTTCTTATAGTACCTCGGATGACTAGCCAAGGAGGTGGCACAATGCATGTGAGCTGGGCCCTCCCACACTAGCCACTAATTTAGAGGTGCTCTACAGGCATGATCACAGGCTATCTCATGGAATTCTCTCAGTTGAGCTTCCCTTTTCATGAGTGCTCCTAGCCTGAGCCAAACAGACATAAAAGTAGCCACCACAGCCCCACTTCCCACTTTTCATCTTCTAATAATGGCATCAGGCTATGACTCCATTGCTGGATTAACCCACCAGTGAAGGCACAGCCCTCTTAATCTAGCCATCTATCACAAGCCTTACTTATGAACAGTACTATACCAAGAGCCATGCCTTCTACTCATAAGCCTTTGGTGAGATACTCCATAACCAAACATTCTTCTGCCCTTAAAAAATTAAAAAAAAAATTACGAAGGAACAGCAACATGGCTGAGTGGGTGAAGATAGAAGCTGTCAAGTCTGATGACTTGATATAGATCCCTGGACACACATGGTGGACGAAAGAGTCAATTTCCCTAAGTTGTCTTCTGACCTCCAAATGTATATACTATAAGCTAAATATATCTCACTAACTAATTAATTGCTAATAAATAATTGTAATAAGATTAACTTAAAAATATCTTGCTGGTACTGAAAAACAAGGTGGGCTTTGATGACAGTCTTCTGTTTAAATCAAAAGGATTTTTAGATGAAGTCATCTTGCTTGAATGACATGGATTTTTGTTTATTTGTCAAGGTGAGCACTAAGAGGATGGGCTTGGTTACAGCAGCAATAGCTGTCTGGAGAAAAGTAAACAGAATAGCAATGAGTGAGTAGAGTTCTTGAGTGATACTTCAGCTGTAGTACTGAAAAAGCTTGTCAGTATAATGATGGAAGAGAGACAGACAACTCCTGTGGTGAAGTCAAATGACAGAAGAAACCTGAACCAAGGGGAAATAAGGAACAAGATAATCAGGAAAAAGATGGGGCTGAGGCAGGGGGGGGAGTGGGCGAAAATGCTGGAAGTTTTCCACAGGGATTTCAAGGTTCATATATCAGCAGGTTCAACAGAAAAGACAGTAGGATGTTAGCCAAGAAAGAGTTCTGGAGTCTTTCAGAGTCTGGAAGTCAGTGCATGGGCACATTCACAGAAAAGGTGAGGTACTGGGAGACACTGCTACGAGCAGAGGTAATAAGGAAAAAGCACAGGCAGAGACAGACCTGGCATTAGACAGATTATGCCCAGGGTTGCGAAATCCAGTTAACTTTGGCACAGGAAGCCAATGCTTGAAATTTACTTGTAGTTTAGAATGATAATTGATCAATTAGTTTATGGACATGATGTGCATATTAGTCAGGGTCCTCTAGGGAAACAACACTGAAAGAATGAATATATAGGTTTATTAGAGTGTTTTTCAGTTTATGGTCTGACTACCTCAAAAAAAAGCCAAAAGTTGTCTCCTAATTGAAAGCCCAAGAATGCAGTAGTTGTTCAGTCTATGACACTAGATGTCTCAGATAGTCTTTAGCATACTCAGGAATCCTGAGCGTGTAGGAGTGAAGGAATGAACTTGCCAGCAGGCACAAAGCAAGCAGAGAAAGAGGAAGGCCTGCCTTCGTTCATGACCTTTACACAGGGGACCAGAAGAGGGTGTGGCCAAGACTAATATAGGGCGTGTCTTCTGACTAAGTAATTCAGTCAAGAAAAATACCCACAGGTATACACAGCAACTTGAGCCATGGTTAATTCCAGACATGCTAAAGCTGACACCTAAGAAGAACCATTACATGGATCTGACTACTTTATGTGGTTTGTGTACTTGGCTGTGGCACTGTATGCTGATTTCCTTATTCAGCCCAGTGACTTGGAAAGAACAACCGGCAGAGCCCTCTTATTCAGTGTTGTGTCCTTTCCAGGATCTAATGACCCATTAAGGAGACGGACATCCATAGATTCCAGTGAAAGACATCAGGCAATGGTAGTGGTAGTATCGGGAAGGATAAATCACAGTAAAATGAGCAAACACACAGGGAGAGATTAAATCAAGGGGGGAGACATTCATTAGTAAGCGGTGCCTATTCACTTGCTAACCATTATGCAAGGTACAGTGATATTTATCAGTGATTCAAAGATGACTAAGATTAAGGAGACTGGGAATGGTTCATGAATAAACATTCTACAGGTGAAGGTTTTCCTCTAGGGTCAAGAGCTGTGAAGCTGTGCAGGGGCTACTTAGCATATTTGCACAAGGCCTTGTAGTGTAACTTATTCAGTAGAAGATTCTGGAACACAGCCCAGAAAGGAAGGAAAAGGCCAAATCCAGAGAGGGGATATTGATAATCAGAACCTATGGCAGCTCTGTATTCAAAACCAGCAGCCATGTATGTCAAGGACTGATTCCAAACAGTAAATGTGGAGGTTCAGAAAACAGAGCATACCTCGTGAAGAATCATTTAGAGAAATAATGGCTACGTTCAGTTAGGGCAGGCTGTGGTTTAAAATAGTTGATGCTAACTCAGGAGTCTGTACCAGGAATTGGTGATGTGGAAGGAAGGCAAGGAAATGCAGGTATAAAGGGAACACTATCAGAGGTAAATTTTAAACATGTCGCATTTGTGTTTTAACTTTCAGGATATTACCAAAGAGGAGTAAACATTTAGAATGTGAGGAGCACTTTAAGAATTCATAGGAAGAGAGGTGAGTTGGAACAGGTCCAAATCCACATCAGCAAGAACGGTAAATAACAACAGTTGTGTGTGTAATCCTTTTGTCAAAAGTAAAAGTTACATATGGAAATCACAGTGTGGAAATACATTTTAAGCATTAATTTATAAGAACCTTCAGAAAGAAGAAGCGGGGAGAACAAACTTTGGTTAATGTCACGGAAGCCTCAGCAGAGCAGCCGTGTTGGAGGCAGGCAAGGTGAGCACAAAGACGGAGCAGAGTCAGTGGCCCTAGACACTGTGAGGCTCAGCTGGACCTGGCCTCTGCATCTCTTCCTGTTGTCACTGTAGGAAAGTTTCTACATAGGACATGTGACAGAGGTGGCTACCCACAAAATTTCCAAAGACATAACAAAGTATGTCTTCACAGACACCTGCCCACCTCCAGAGTGCATACGACTCCTTCCCCGGTTTCAGCTATCTTGTTTCATCATATTCATGCGCCACTAGACTTCATTCCTATAGACCTCACCATTGCCTCTCCAGACCCTCTCTTTCCAGTGATCTCCCTTCTTCTCCCCAAGTATCCACTCCGGATTTAACATGAGATCTATTTCATTGTTCCTTATGGTTCATTCTTTAAACTTCTTTAAATATTTTCTATTTTCTCTCCTGAGCCTTTGCAACCCATGGGGCACATGCAACCATGGATAGCTAACAATGTAGATCAAGACAAATTATAAACTTCCTTGAAATGTTAGTGGTAGGTTTTTATATTACTCTGAGAGCTTTGTGGATGTCTCAGTGTTAGCATTTTTGGGCTGCTTATATATGTGGGAGGACTCAGACCCTGTCAGTTCCTCTTCATAAAGGTCTCCCAGATGCTCTGGATTCCTCTATGATGTGTTTCCCACTCATATGTGGTTTCCTGACATAATGGGAAGACAGTTAACCTTTGTATTTCCTCCTTGGCATTTATGCCAGGATTCAACTTACCAGAAGAAGGCTGAGCAGGAGTGGCTTGATAGGAGGACAGACGCAGACTGTCAGACTTGTCTCCAACGTTGGATATAGATTGCAAGGCTAAAACATATTTCACTTATACATTGCTGGGTTACTTCATGTACAGACTTATTCAAATATTCAAACCTTGATGGTACAGATAAAGCAAGCTATTATCTAAGTATTCATTTCAGATGGGTAACAAAGGCTCACACAATGTGTTTCTGAAACTACTGTGGCCAAACTTTCAGAAAGTTGCCAATATCAATATGATTGATGTGCACTGAAATACTCAGAATATCCCAGAGTTATCATTTTCTTGCCTGTAGTGCCAACATGCTGTTGTGAATAGTGGGTGTACAAGGATGGTTCTATGCATCTTTTCTCTATTTTAAAGACAGAATTTTTCTAAATTCTGTATATAGAATGCATAAAGCTTGGTGGTTGTGTTTGATGCAAACTGTGCTTGGATATTTTGCAATGTATTTTTATGAATGTAATACCTGTGATTGCATAAGGCATGTTATATGTTAATTATGTGCTAAAAGTCAGTGTTCAGGGTAGAAATACCCTGTAGGCTGGTGTTCTGCTATGCCATCTTGCCTGATTAAAGGTGTAAGATAATTATGACTTGAAATGCTGATTTAATTTTAACTTGGTTGAGAAGTTGAGTAATGTTTTGTTTATTTTAAAACTTTTATTCATTTTATTTTTATGTACATAAGATTTTGTCTAGCAGAAGAGAATTTCAGATACTCTGCATCTCCAGTTACAGATGGTTGAACAGTTCCTTGTGTCTGGCAAGTACTGAAGAAGGGTTCTCTTGGGAAGCATCATCTGCTTTGGCCACTTGAGTTATCACTTCAGGTCCCTCAAACTGATTTTTTTTTTTGGCAAATGTCTTTGTTCTCTTCCCCTTCCCTTGTTACTGAACGTTAATGTTTCTTTTCTCCTTTGCTTAGCTTGCCTGTTCATGTGTTCTACTGAATACAATGCAGGAAGTTGTCTCTAACATAAAACAAAACAAAATCCTCAAAACAAAACAAACAAACAAAAAACAACTACAACAAAATAACCCTATTGAGATGTGCTTGGGGTCATCAACTAAATTGAACCCCTGTTTTCAAACTCAGACAATAATGAGACCAGTCCAGCAATGGGGTAGATATTAGGAAGGTATGCCAAAGTCCAGGGTAGACCGTCAGATAGTCCAACTTATCAACATACACCGGTATTAAGGCAGGGGCCAGCATGCTATCCTTCCCCGGGTTAACCATAACGGCTCCACAGTTGAGAGGGTCTCAAGGAACATATCCTGTGCTGAAGACAGGGAGCTGTAAGCTTCAACCACCAAACGGAGATGTGACTCCAGCATTGATTTCCACCTGAGGTCTCAGAGACTGTAATAAAATCCAAGGGCCTGTGTTTTCAGCTGCTCTGAGCTGTGGACGTCAGCCAGGATGAGAGTGTGTGCAACATTCTCCACTGAAAGGTTCCTGATAGGTTCCTCACATATGACCTTCCGGGCCATACTTGTCAGAAGCTGCCAGCGTGTCAGTCAGTGGCCATGGTGTAGAAGTTCGGCGCCTTCCCCGTGTAAATGATGTTCATCTCCGTGAAGACTTACAGATTCAGATCATGGATGCCAACGCGGTTCTTTAGGCTCTCCTCCATTTCATGTTCAGATATAGCTCTGAAAACCGGAGACTGAGCAGCTAAGATGGCGTTGTGAGACCGGAATTCGTGGTCAGCTACCAACAGGCAACAGAATGCTCCCACAAATTTCCCCAGCTCATCTACCAGTCATGGATCGGGTTGCTGCCTCACCCCTACCCGCAGCTCTGCCTGCATTCGGGTACCTGCTCAGATCCAATGCTTTGAGATGGTCCACCCCAAAACCTACTTCATCTCTAAGCTCCTGGGGTTCCTGGAGGAGCCAGTCATGAAGACCTGATGCCATTACCTTACAGAGCTGGTTCTAAGCCTGAAAGGCAGCCACTGGTATGGAGCAGCTCCAATAACAGCAGCTGTGTGCTGTTTGCCCTGCTGGGGACAAAAGGAGCACAGGGCAGTGGTGTTGTCCTCAGGCTACAAGCACCAAGATGGAGCCCAGTGAACCTCCCGGGGGCCCACACCTCGGATAGGAAGCTGTGCAGCTGCTTAGAACGTGCACAGAATCTATCCCAGAGACAGCTTTTTTAGCCACAGGGCTATCCTGACTCTGGGCAACAGCAGGATATCGGAGAAGCCAAAAGAGAATGATATGAGTAACATTTCAAAATAAAAAAAAAAAATCTAAAGCTAGGAAGTGATTTTTATCATGTCAAAATAGTAATAAATACTACTTAATAAATTTAAGAGGAATAATAAGTTTGTTATTTTCCTCCAAAATTCTAGTTAGCATTTATATGCTAAATGGAGCCACAATATCTGGAGATGTCCCACTAAAGACAGATGAAAGATATCTTGTTCCTCATTGTGTCTTATATTACCGTTACTTTGTTTTACTTACGTGTCTGTTAATTGGAAAAAATATATCAAAATACACAAAAAGTGGTCAGAGTTCATCTCTATTTTGTATTTAGGAAACCTTGACTAAGCTGTTCTCCTTTATAACCCTTAAGTATTTTATCCCAGAATATTTTGGCCTTCGCTTGGGTGGTGTTGGTTTCAGTTGACTGTGAATATCAAAGAGTCTCTGTGATGATTGACTTGATTAATCTGTTTGGCCATTATTAGTCAATTATGTATCTGCATTCTGCCAGTATTTATCTCAATCTCTGAAATGTTAATTCCGTGAAAACAGCTACATATTCTGTCTCAATATTTTAACTATGTGCTGACAACATTTTCTGTTGCAAATAAGCTCAGACCTGACCTGAAAAACTCATATGGGAGGAGAGCAGAGCAGAACTCACTACTAAGTGTTTCCTGTCCTAGCCATTGGATACCTAAAGAAGTCTTCTAATCTGCTCTGAATGCTATGCTAACAATACAGGGGAAGCCCAGGGAAACAACAGAAATACAGATATTGTAGTCCAGTTGCAATATCCAGCTTCTCCTTTGAGTTTGAGAATAGATGTAAAAAATGGGATAGACAGCAATGCTG
The DNA here is from genome assembly GCF_947179515.1 of Apodemus sylvaticus. Taxonomy (NCBI): domain Eukaryota; kingdom Metazoa; phylum Chordata; class Mammalia; order Rodentia; family Muridae; genus Apodemus; species Apodemus sylvaticus. The sequence goes on from NC_067475.1 coordinate 4,202,359, forward strand.
TAATAATACTTCTGCAATTCTAACATTGTTCTCCAGGTTAGTGGCTATGGATTTACAATAGGGTGTTTAAACGTTCTAAGGATGAGGTTCTGTGTGTCAGCAAAGTTTGATGATAATAGTCACAACCTCACAACACTGCTTTTCATGTAAGAATGCACTGGAATGGTATGATGTGCTGTAGGTGGAGACTCTCAGAACTGTTTGTTATTGGGTATAACTGCACACTATGTGCTAGTAGAGCATTTGCTTGTTTGATATATAGTATAGCTTCCAAAGCCATGAAATTCTTAGGTAAATGGATGGAACTAGAAAATATCCTGAGTGAGGTAACCCAATCACAAAAGAACACATACTGTACTCCCTGATAAGTGGATATTAGCCCAGAAGCTTGGAATACCCAAGATATAATTCCCAGACCACATGAAGCTCAAGAAGGAAGACCAAAGTGTGGATGTTTTGGTCCTTCTTATTTGGGGTACAAAATACCCATGGGAGGAAATACAGAGACAAAGTGTGGTGCAGAGAGTAAAGGAAAGGCCATTCGGGGACTGCCCCACCTAGGGATCCATCTCATATATAGTCACCAAACCCAGACACTATTGTGGATGCCAACAAGTGCTTGCTGACAGGAGCCTGTTATAGCTGTTTCCTGAGAAACCTGGCCAGTGCCTGACAAATACAGAGGGGGATGGCTCTCAGCCAACCATTGAACTGAGAACACGGTCCCCAATGGAGGAGTTGAGAAAGGACCCAAGGAGCTGAAGGAGTTTATAGTCCCATAGGAGGAACAACAATATTAGCCACCCAGTACCCCCAGAGCTCCCAGGGACTTAACCACCATCCAAAGTACACATGGAGGAAGCCATGTCTCCAGCCACATGGGTAGCAGAGGATGACCTGGTTGGACATCAATCAGATGAGAGGTCCTTGGGACCCATGAAGGCTCATTGCCCCAGGGCAGGGGAATGCCAGGTCATTGAAACAGGAGTGGGTAGGTTAGTGACCAGGGGGAAGGGGAATGGGATAAGGGGTTTTTGGAGGGGAAATGAGGAAAGGACATAACAATTGAAATTTAAATATAGAAAATAACTAATAAAATTTTTTTTCTAAAAAGCCAAAATGTTACTGTTTTTTAGGTATTTTAGATATTTTTTATTTACTTAAGTATATGCATACTTTTCCCCAAAACTGATCTATTCCTTCTAGTCCTCACAGCTTGGGCTTCATAGAACCTCTCAGAAAGTTCATAGAGAAGAAGGATTTGTTAGACAGCATGTTATAGAAATGTGGCCTGTGGTAGGAGACTCTGGGCTTGGTCACAGCTTGCATCGACCCAGTGCTGGAGCTCTGCAGCTGGGCTCTTCTGGGCATCTCTTGTAGGGAGGACTGGTTCTGTACTCATATGAACCAGGATTTATTTATATGTCAGCTCCCTGAGGAGGAAGCCTGCTTTTGAGCATGGCAGCTGGTTCCAGTCAAGGGTATTGTCCTGAGATGACTTAGAGTTGAGCATTATCATGTGGCACAGCTGTGAGCACAAATGCTTCAGATCTTAAGAGATCTGAGCAGCAGCTCAGAGCATCTATCCCACTTTTCTTCTTTCCATTGACTGTCCATTTTGGAGAGCCTTCAGAAACATTATTGTTAGAAAAAGTATTGGCTCATGAACCCTGAGGCCAAGTTCTCAGCACAAAAGGAGGTTTATTTGCCCCAGAGGGACCCCAGGACAGGGAATAAGAGACAAAGACAGGAGATAGAGACAAGGGAGAAGGGAAGGGAACAAGGGAGAGGGAAGAGAGGTATTTATTTGTCCCAGATAGGAGCAAAGGACTACCTCTGGATAGAGAGGATGTGGCACATAGGAGGTTTTTAAAGGTACAGGCAAAACCCTTTAGTTTGGATGAGGTGTTCCTTTTAGTTGGGCATGTTAATTACATGAGACAAAGGAGGTTTTTGATGATGCGCTTTAATATTTTGGTAGCTGGGCCTTAGTAGTTGGCCTCAAGAGGAGGAAGTGACCAAATAAATCAGTAGACCTTGGTGGCTAGCCTTAGGAATGTAATCTAAAGGATTTTTATCAAGGTGAGGGATATGGAGAAGGGCAGGGCCTGTCAGAGCCATGCTGGTCATGCTTGAGCTCTCCAGAGACCCTTAATTATTCTGTATTTGCTTTCAGAGGCCTTCGGTGACTGTTTCTCAGAAGGAACATTTTAGGTACTTACTGTGTGCCTAGAACATGTGGGATTTGACACAGTGGCTTTACTTGGAAAATTAATCAATGCACTTGGAGTCCTGGGTGTCGACAGGCAATCTAGTCTGACATAAAATGAACTGTACGGAGTAAATAATTTCTATCGGGCCTGATTCCAGGTGTCTGTCTATTTATACCTCTTGGGAATTTGGTTCCCAGAATGGGGGAGCTAGAGAAAGACCCGAGGAGCTGAAGGGGTTTGCAGCACCACAGGAAATACAACAATATGAGTCACCTAGTACTCCCAGAGCTCCCAGGGACAAAACTGTCAAAGAGTACACATGAAGTTACCCATGGCTCCAGACACATTGGCAGCAGAGGATGGTCTTGTTAGACACCAAAGGGAAGAGAGGCCCTTGATCCTGGCAAGACTTGATGGTGTAGTATAGAGGAATACCAGGACAGGGAAGCGTGGGTGGGGGGTGGGGAGTGGGGGGTCGGGTTGATTAAGGAAGGGGAGATGGCTTATGGAATTTTCAGGGGAGGGGGAAACCAGGAAAGGGGACAACATTTGAATGTAAATAAAGAATATCCATAATTTAAACAAAATAAAGAAAAGAACCTACACACCTATGGTCATTTGATCTTTGACAAAGAAGCTAAAAGCATACAGTGAAAAAAAGACACCATTTTCAATGAATGGTGCAAAAAAGAAAAGAAAAAGAAAAAGAAAGTGAGGAGAAGGATGAGTATACTATCAAGATACATTATATACATGAATAGAATTTCCAAAGAACAAATAAAAATATTTTAAAATAATGCTTGAAATGTGCAAATAAAAGAAAAGGAAAGTTAGGGGTTAAAAATTTATTTAGGGAAATAAAAATTTATGCGTAAATTAAAGAAGCAGCTTCAAAGCAGCATATCAGAGATGGATCAGCCATACTGTGTGCAGCTTCAAGGCAGTATGTCAGAGAGGAATCAGCCACAGTCTGTGTAGAGAGGACAAAGATGGTGTGGGCTTAACACCAGAACTTTAACACCAGTTAAGAGGTTGTGCTAGTTAGATCAGCCCGAAACCAGGTCTGGATTTGTTGGCTGTGTATGAACAACATTGGGACAATGGATCCCTAGGATGGTGGCTGATAAAAGTATCTCACCATGTCCCAAGGAGGAGTTGAGAAGTGAATGACTGGGCATCTTCCAGGAGCCCAGAGTATGTGCAATCTCTAGAAGACAGACACTATTGTGATTTAGCTGCACTGCTGAACTTTGGTACTTCATGAGCAACCATGACTTCTTGGGTTCAGAATACATTCCTCAACTGAGTAGTGGCAGTCAGTGAGTAAGGCCCTGCTAGACACATGTGCAGACTGTAGGTAAACAGAGTGGAAGGATTCTATTGCTCTAAACTGTAATTCCTTGTGTCAAATTAACTACTGTGGGTAAACCAGAACAGGAATAAAGGTAAAGGTGTGTGTGTGTGTGTGTGTGTGTTTGTGTTTGTCTGCTGTCTGTAGACCTGTGTGTATGTATCTCTTTATTTATGTCTGCCTGCTTATCTGTCTATCTGTCTGTGTGTATGTGTCTGTCTGTGGGTCTCTCTGTGTGTTTCTGTCTGTGAGTCTGTGTGTGTGTGTGGCTCTGCCTAAGTTTTTGTGTGTCTCCGTGTGTTTGTATATGTCTCTGTGTGACTGTATATGTGTATGTGTGTCTGTCTGTGAGTCTGAGTGTTAGTCTGTGTGTGTGTGTGCCTGTGGATCTGTGTGTGTGACGGTCCATGTGTATGTCCCTGTGTGTTAGAGTGTGCTTGTCTGTGTGTGTGTGTGTGTGGGGGGTCTGCCTGTCTTTCTATATGGGGGAGACTATGTGCATATCTTCTTGTCTCTTGTATGTATTTGGGGGATCTGTGTGTGTATGATGTAAGATACCATCAGAAAAGAGGGATGAATCTTTATTAAAATAAAACAAATTCCAAGTTTTGCGGGAGGGGGTGATTTTAGCATGTTTGTTCATGAAGTCAGTACAATTACACGACATATGTGACTTTCCCTGATATATTAGGCATGAGATGGAGGGAAGCCTGATTTCTAGAACACAGAAACATTAGTGTGTGTTTACACACGTGAAGGCTCATAGATCCTCAATTAGCCCTCCCATTCGCCGTTTCAGTCACTTCTGCTCCCACCAATCTCCAGTCCTTTACAGCTCATCCTCTTCTACTTTCAGGATGGTCTTGTTTGTTTGCTTGACCTGCTGAGTTCAGTGAGGGTTGATCACCTGGGCTTAGGCAAGGGTTATTTACCATGAGTGACTTGCCATTGGCTAAGTCATGAAAGAACATTGACAACCAACAAATTTTCAGGGAAGGGGCCGGCCATTGTAAGACTCTCCTCCTAGTAATGCTTAATGTTTATAAATCCTTGGGGGGGGGTCATCATCAATTAATATTACTCATCCCTGTTCAAGTAAAAGCAAGCTTCCTTTTTCTGTTCAGTTGGTTATTTAAATGTATAGACTTCATTATCTCTCTGCACTGTATATGGGGCAAGCATACGTACCATGTTATTAAAAAACTACCACTTACATTAGAGGAGGAAGGCCTAAGACTGTGTAGCTAGTTCCTGTGCCAACTAATTGTACTTCAGATCTAACATAGAAATGGCGTTGTGTATTATCTTATTCTATAACGTGCTTAGCCTATTTACAATCATTAGTCCTCAGCCAATTTACTCATGGTAGTGGTCTCTGGCAGAAACAAATGTATCTCAGCTTATTTCCTTTAATCAGTGAGACGACTAGACATTGATTATCACACTGAAGCAATACTGCAGATTCTATCCTCATAGGTAAAAGCTTACTCTACATTGCAACCCTCTTCTGGTTTAATATTTGGAATTAATTTTTGCAATAGCACAGACAAGCTAAGTGTTCAGCCTGTAATTTTCTGATAGGATGGGATAATAAGCAGCTGAAACATTCTAGAGCTGCCTTTCAAGCTCCAGTGACCCCAAAGAGCATCTCCAGTGTGGCCTCTCTGATTATGCCCGATGTATTGCTTTATATTGGCATTTTCATATCCAGGCTTATGATCCTACTATTTGTGCATATTGCTATTGTGCTCTCTCTCTCTCTCTCTCTCTCTCTCTCTCTCTCTCTCTCTCTCTCTCTCTCTCTCTCCTCTCTCTCCCTCTCTCTCTCTCTGTGTGTGTGTCTTTGTGTGTGTGTGTGTGTGTGTGTGTGATTATGATAAGAAAAGTGGTCCAAGCCCTCTGGCTGTGTCTCTCTGCAGTCAGCCATCGGATGCAGCTCCATTGGCTGGGTCTCTGCCCTGCCAATCTTTTCCTGGATTCCTGATTTCCTAGCAGATGCTCTTTTTTAATCTCCTCCCATGTTAATTTTAAATATTTATTCATCGAATGTTTCCAGTCTCCTGCAAACCAGGAGTTGGTTTTTGTTCCACATCCATAGTGCCTATTAAACTGTCGCCTCACAGCTTTTTCTTTCTAAACACGGTTAGCTTAAAGAGGGCAACCAGAGTGGAAGCACTGAGCCTAACACCTTCGGAATGCATGGTGAGTTTTGATGGAAGGAATGAGCCATAATAGAACATGACTGCACAGTTGTTATGCTCATGGCTACAAATGAAAGAATAGAATCAGCGGAGAATGGATTCCCATGTTCTCACTGGTTTGTGCAGAGTTTCATAGAATTATTTTGTGAGAAATATGGTTTGCCTCTAGTTGGTCTCTTTGGAGACATTATGGCCTAGAATTTAGTTAAAGAACCAAAGGCCACCCATTCCCTTTCTCTCCTTATTTGTGTCTGTCCATTCATGCCCATGTTTGGATTAATGCGTTTTTTTTCCTTCTCTCTCTTTGCTGTGGTTTGCTACAGTCTTTTGTTCTTAATTCTGGTCTTAATTCAGTGTCATTCCACCTTCCTCCCTGCCTGCATAAAGTTTTTGCTATCAGCTCCCTGACGTAGCTTTGTGTAACCAGTCCTATTTCTTCTTGATTTTCCTGGGACTTCTTTGCTTGTGTGTTTATTCTCAGAAAATGTGATGCTCAAGCTAAATATCTGGGAAATGCTCACGGCTCAAGATTTACTTTCAAACTAAAGCTCAGACACATGGATCTTATTATGCATATGTTCACCCAACGCTTTACTTAAAGGCATTAGCCTATATTCTGCTGAAATGGCACCTTAGTCTGAGTGACCTAAATTCGCTAATTGAATTCTTTATAAAACTATAAAACCCAAGCCTGCTGCATTATGGGATGCGTGTAGAGAACTGACAGATATAACGTCATGTTCTCAGGTGAATATCATTAGGCACCTCATGTTTTTTGAAATGCCCAAAGGATAAGATCATATATGATTCTTTTCAGATGGGTAAAGTGGGCAGAGCACATGTATCTGAGAACATCTATGCTCCCCACTTCCTTTCTCTTTCTCTCTGGCTCTAGAGGACCTCTGCATCCCATTTGCTCCACAAGACTGACTATGAAGTTCTCAGATATAAACAGAAGTATTTTGTGACTATTACAAATGATACTCTGCATTAAAATTGTTTTTTCATACTCTAAGGTATAGGCCTGTTGTGTATCCCAGGATAGCATCAAACTTACATTGACTTTCTCTGTTTCAGCTTCCTGAATTATAGGATTAGAGCTGCCTATCTATCTATCTATCTATCTATCTATCTATCTATCTATCTATCTATGTATCTATCTATCTATCTATCTATCTCCAAGTATTATCTTTTATTAACTGGCATACATGACTCTGTGAGCTTATGAGATAGAATTTGTTAATTGTTTCAAGAGTGGTTTAAATAATACTTAGAATAATTAGTTCATCTATTACCTTAAAATTTTATCAATTCTTTTAAACTGAAAATATTCAAACTGCAAGGGCAGTATTTTAAAATGTTTTTACTCTATCATGCCTCAGAGGGTCAGTTCATCTGACTGTCAAATTATCTTCCTCTATTTGCAAAGCCCCTCCCGCTACTTCCATCTCATCTCCACAGTCTGTGGTAAGAACCATTGTGCTCTAGTTCCTCCTGAGATGAGGCTATAGAATATATAGGAGTGAGGTAGTGTGCAGTTACATGAGGCTCTCCTGGTATTCTATCCTGCCATCTTGTACATTATCCACTTATCTGCTAATGGACATTCATATGTATTTACATGTCAGTGGTACTGTGGTGACCACAGAAGACAGAGTCTCCTCCATGAATGGTTTCATCTCCTTTAGTGCATATGAGGAGTGAGACTGGCAGTTCTATTTTTAGTGTTTTTGAGGAATTTTCATACTATTTTACACAATGAGCACATTTCCTTGATTAACTATATATAAGAGTTTTCTTTTTCTATAGTCATGTGTGTGTGTGTGTGTGTGTGTATGTGTGTATGTGTGCGCGCGCGTGCGCACATGCACAAGCATGTACTTGATTTTTGGAATTTTTGACATTCTACCTAGGGAGTTGTGATGTCCATCATGGTTTGGGTATGCAGTTTCTTAATGGTTACTATTGATGGGAAGTTTTTTGTGCCTGTGGTTACTATTTGTTAAGTCAGAGTCCTTTTTTTTCAGTTATGCTCGCCATCTGCAAGTCCTTCTGTGATGTATCACTCAATTTGCAAGCCATCTGTAGGTCTTCTGGAGTCTCTTCAGTTCCTCAGTTCACTGAACCACTGGATGATTTAGAGATTTTTTTTTTTAAATCAGATTGTCTTAGTTCCTTATAAACCTTATAATATTAATCCCTGGTCAGAGGGGGATTCACATCTTTTGTTTGTCCATTTGAGTTGTACTTTAGGTTTTATTTGGTGGCTTCTTTTGCAGTGGAGGAGTATAATACTGTAATTTTATGTCTTAATTTCTTAATTTTGATTTCTGTGCTTATGGAGTCATAGCAAAAAAAAAACAAAAAAAAAAACAAAAAAACAAAACAAAACAAAAAAAAATAAGCAAAAAAACAAACAAAAAACCAAGTGTCCTTACCTGAATCAGTGTCTTGAGATCAATGTCTTGAGAGGTTTCTTCAATTTTCTTCTAAGAGTTTTACATTTGTAGCTTTCTTTAATCATTTTTACTTGATTTCTGCAGCTGGTAAGAGATAGGAGTCTAGTTGCATTGTTCATACTGATACTAGAATTTCCGAGCATGGTACATTGAGAGACTATTTGTCCTTCAGTGTGTATTCTTGCCTCCCTTGACAAAAGTTCCTTGCTTAGGGATGAGGCTGAAGCTAGTGGCAGAGAGCCTGTCAAGCATGGAACAGTACCAGGTTGAAGGCTTATATTCTTCAAAACCTAGTTTAATAAGGGTTCTTAAAGGCGTTAACCTCCCTTCTAGGCCACCAACCACCAGAGGTAGTAGAAAGGAAAGGTTAATAGGGCAAAAAGAGGATGTGGACCTGTTTAGAAGTAGTTCATTGGGGAGATTCTAACCCTTCTTGCCAGGATATCAGCAGTTCAGTTCACATGAATCAGCAGCGGTAGCTCAATCTACTCACAAACACTGCTCATGAATCAGCAATGGCAGTCACATCCAGAACCACAAGGCTCTGACAATCTACCCCAGTCCTTGGTAGCTGCAAGAATACATAGAACACCACCAGAAGTTCTTGGTGCAATCCTCACTATGAAGTCATGACAAAACATGAATAGCTAGGAAGGCAAGGGGTTCCAATGCCACAGCATTGTCAGTGAAAACCTATGAAGCAAAGCCCAGTGAAGACCAGCAAAGAGTGGCAAGGTGAATCAGTGCCATATAGCATTATCCACTGTCTGTTGGGTTATACTTACACACTTTCCAAGCATCACGTTCCCTCAAGGGTCTATTCTAGCAAAATATCACATGCCCTTTTTCCAAGCACCTTCCAGAAAAACATCAGTGTCTGTTCTCAAAACATCCCCTCATAAGACAGTTTCCAGAAACAAATCACATGATATATCTAAGTCTTCCAAAAAAAAGAAGTTCCCACTTCACAGGTTTAGTGTTCAACACTGCAAACACAAGTACACACAAACCACATACATGCATATGTGTACACACACATGGACAGACACATACCTATGCATATGAACACACTTATACATACACACACACACCTGCATACACAAGTTCACATACATCATAAACATCCACACGTGGACACATGTGTATACCCACACGTGCACATACATATATACTATACAAACACATACACACATGCACACATACATATATACATACCTACATACTTATATATACATACACACACATGCATACATGCATAAACACATTAAAACACACAGAGACAACATACATTAGTGTAAATGTGTAAAGCTAATTTTAGAGTTTGTATTTTGCCCTATTATTCAATGTCTGTCTTCCTAACAAGGATTTGTTATTTGAAGTTGATATCAGGTGATATACTTCCATTTTCTATTTCACTTATTTCTAGAATTTCTTTTTGTAGTTAAAAATTCACAGTGTCTAAATTGCTATGGGTATTATATGACTTCTACCTCCTGTGCTATTACTTGTTTAATAACATTTGAGTGCATTGTTAGTGCACCAATTACAGAAAAAGTTATAGAGATTGCAGATTGTGATAAGAAAAATTCAATAACAAACTTGAAAATGGAAGCAAAATATACTATTTTGTTTTTCCCTTGAAATAGAATTACGTGATTATGACAACCTGTCATAATAAGGTATTTTTAGCAAACATTTTGGCGATCATAAGATAAAATATATAATATATAATATATAATATATAATATATAATATATAATATATAATATATAATATATAATATATAATATATACAGCAAAAGTAAAAATCAAACACAAATGACAAATGTGTAGCAGAGAGAAAAATTACTGAGCCACAAGAAAAAGGCAGAAGATGACAGGAATGAACAACCTTCAGGAAATGAAGACAATCAGGAAATAAGAGGCACTGTGACGCTGTGCCAATGCTTAGTCCCTGGCAAATAGAATTACTTTAAACAGCATGAATTGTCCAAACTAGTGGCATGAAGTGAAGGAAAGGGTAGAAATGGAAGACTCATTGTTGTGCAGTCTGAGAAGATAAATACATCTCATCAGAAAGACAATGAATGAAAAAGGAAGTACACACCACTGGAAATTAAAGCAGAGAAGGAATAAATGATTTCCATCAAATAATATAGGCTTTAGATCAGAACTATAAATAAAATTAAACACAGCCATCATGTGATGATGAAAGGGTCCAGATAGCAAGACTATGCCAGAGTAAATACATGTGTACCAGCCAGAGGCACATCTAGGCACATAAAGCAAACAGGAGAGTGAAAGAGATGTGAATTCTACAACAACAAAAAGAGAGGCACAACACCCCATTTTCATCACTGGACTATCCACTGAGATAGAAATGTCAGAAAAGAAGTAAAAAGTACTTAAAATAGCATCTTCACATGTCCATAAGCTAGCCCTAAGCTAACTACAATGACTTTTGCAAAAATATGTTTTTTCCAAAAATGTGTTCTGCCTTCAGCTTGACGATTTTTTTCTCAGTGTTAAAATAAATTTTGGTGCTCATAAAATATTAAGAAAACTCAAAGATACTCTGAATTAATGGAGTACCCCTTCTTGGCCTGAAGTGTTCCTTTATTTTTTCCCCCACAAATAAATGTATTTGTTCTCTGACAGCATGGGAGAATTTAGCATCTGAGTACACTGCTTTAATCTAACTCTACATTGTCCTTCATTAAATCAGCTGTAGATCATTAATTCTAACAAGTAATGGACAAGAAAATATTGCACCTTGGGCCTGGAGAGATGGCTCAGATATTAAGAGCACTGGTTGCTCTTGCAGACATCTTGAGTTCAATTCCAAGCAACAACATGGTGGCTAACAACCATTGATAATGCCTTTTCTTGCCTATAGGCATACACGCAGGGAGAACTCTGTGAACATAATAAACAAACAAACAAATACTTTTTAAAAAGAAATAAAGGAAAACATCACATCTCACAAAAACTATAGAGCCCATTCATTCTAAGAAGATGCTGTTTTTACCTTGACTTGCCACTAATGAGGGTAAGATAAACTGTTAGTAGTTAGGTCTGCTATCTGGAGAAGCAGGACATGTGGAGGCACCGGAACATACACATTACACTCCCTGAAGTCTCTGTCTCATGATGCAGTAGCTCTGATTGTAAATCTATTTCACCTCTAGCATCATAAGAAGGCCCCTGTTGCTAAAAGTCATCAAGGCTGCCATGTGGCCTTTCTGTAATATACACAGTCATGGTCAAAACAGCCAAGCATCTTTGGTTTGAGATCTCAGATCCAGTCATGGAAGAATCAATTAGAAAAACCAGAGGTTTCTTATCCTTGTTTAGTATTTATTTTTAATTCCTTTACTTCTAAATCTCACATTGAATTTAAAACTGTACATATAAAAGGATGACATTCATAGCTTGCATACTGTATAATGTGTGGATAGGTTTCAAGACATCCCTCTTCTCAAACATTCCTGTTGGGAATTTGGTAGTTTGATCTTGTGCAGGTTTCATGCATTGCAGTTACAGCCCTGTGGGTTCAAAATTCAACAGTACCTTAACGATAGGCAAGCACTATTTCATGGCAGATACCTTGTTCATCTTTCTGTCCCTTCCCATTTCAATGATAACTGAGCCTTGAGTCTGATGTCTGAGATAGATGTTTCACTTGGAGCTGAACTTTCCAGAATCTTTCCAGACTCTTCACATAAAGGACAGCTACAGATATGTGTTCTAACCACCAAAAATTGTACAAAGAATCTTATCTGGTGAGAGCTAGATATGCACTTATCTATGGATGTAAAAACAAATCATGGCACAAATCATTACTGTGAACACTTAGCAGAATAATAAATAGCACTGAGTTCTCTGCTCAGTCCTATGACCTAGGCAGCCAGAGATGATCTTTGCTAAGTTAGCATTAGGGTTTTTATCATGTTGAGAGAGATTTAAATCCAGTCAGAAAACTACTGGTTAGTTTCATAGTATTATGTTACTATTGCGTCAGTAGACAGATTTTACCAGGCCAAGGTTATTATTGCTAACTGGGTAAGAATGTTACTGACTTTTCTTCCGCGCTAGTGTGCATAGATCATTCTGGCATTATGGATTTTTTTTTCCAGTATGAAAGAAACTACAAGCTTGATTTCTTCTGGTCTTAGGTCTGAGTCCTAGGGACAAATATATCAGGTTTTAGATGGTAAACAAAAACAACAGCAACAGCCTATAATATCCAAGGGCATCTATACGATGCCATTCCATATCACTTTTTATCTTAAAGCCTATGGTGTCTAGGAGAGACATTGTTCCCCATTAAAATGTAACTGCAGTTATACCCCTTTGTATATGGCTATGTGTATATTTTAGGAAGCCTCTATAGTGAGTCCTATATGCATTTTCAAAGATGTTTAGTTATCACTCCCCACATCTGTCTTTATATGGCCTTCATGCCTCACTCTAACTCTTCTTGTTCCTTTTTCTGCTTTCCCCATTCATATTATTTGTAGTGTATCCCAATTATCATGAATCCAACTAGATGGCCACTTAGTGGTTTCTTACCTTCTTCTGTACTCTAATTTAAACATACACATATCTGAAGACTCAAAGTCAGAGTCATATGAGGTACATATGAGGCAGAACACATGGCATTGGTACTTTGGGATCTTGCCTCAGACCTGAAGCCAATTGTTAGTGGTCTAGTATAATTGCTCTGTCACATACTCTACTTTAAAATGTTCCTTATCATTAAAATGTGATTGATGAATAAAGTTTAGGTATTTTTGTTTAAATTAGCATCATTTCCACATCTATAATTTTTCTCTTATACTAATGTTAAAATATCAATTTTGTTTTTTAAATTCAATTTCAGTAAGTTTTTAACATCAGAATATGAAACAATAATCTTTAAAGTTTTGAGTCATGTGCTCGCTTCGGCAGCACATATACTAAAATTGGAACGATACAGAGAAGATTAGCATGGCCCCTGCGCAAGGATGACACGCAAATTCATGAAGCGTTCCATATTTTTCTCTTAAAGCAATACAGGGGAACATGAGTAAGCTAGAAACCCGTTTAATGGAAACACAAAAAACACTTAAAGAAATGCAGGAGAATAAGGCCCAAGAGATAGAAGCCAATAAAGAAGAAAGGCAAAAAAAACTTAAAGAAATGCAGGAGAACTTGAGTCAACAGGCAGAAGTCATGAAAGAGGAAACACAAAAATCTCTTAAAGAAATACAGGAAAACACAGACAAACAAATGATGGAACTGAGCAAAACCATCCTGGACCTAAAAACAGAAGTAGAAACAACTAAGAAATCACAAAGGGAGACAACTTTGGAGATAGAAAACCTTGAGAAGAAATCAGGGGCCATAGATGCAAATATAAACAACAGAATACAAGAGATGGAAGAAAGAATCTCAGATGTCGAAGATACCATAGAAACCATTGACTCAACTGTCAAAGAAAATGCAAAATGCAAAAAGCTTGTATCCCAGAACATCCAGGAAATCCAGGATACAATGAGAAGACCAAACCTAAGGATTATAGGTATAGATGAGAGTGAAGATTTATAACAGAAGGGGCCAGCAAATATCTTCAACAAAATTATGGAAGAAAACTTTCCTAACTTAAAGAGAGAGATGCCTATGAATATACAAGAAGCCTACAGAACTCCAAACAGACTGGACCTGAGCAGAAATACCTCTCATCACATAATAATCAAAACCCCAAATGCAATAAACAAAGAAAGAATATTAAAGGCAGTAAGAGAGAAAGGCCAAGTAACATATAAAGGAAGACCTATCAGAATCACACCAGACTTCTCACCAGAGACCATGAAAGCTAGAAGATCCTGGGCAGATCTCATGCAGACTCTAAGAGAACACAAATGTCAGCCAAGACTACTATACCCAGCAAAACTCTCATTCACCATAGATGGAGAAACCAAGATATTCCATGACAAAACCAAATTTACACAATATCTTTACACAAACCCAGCTCTGCAAAGAATAATAGGAGGAAAACTCCAATACAAGGAGGGGAATTACACCCTGGAAAAAGCAAGATAGTTACCTTCCTTCATCAAACCCAAAAGAAGATAACCACTCAAATATAAAAAGAACATCAAAAATGACAGGAAGTAATAACCACTATTCCCTAATATCTCTTAACATCAATGTTCTCAATTCCCCAATAAAAAGACATAGACTAACAGACTGGATAAGGAAACAGGACCCTACAATTTGCTGTATACAGGAGACACACCTCAGTGTCAAAGATAAAAACTACCTAAGAGTAAAAGGCTGGAAGACAATCTTACAAGCCAATGGTCACAGGAAACGAGCAGGAGTAGCCATTCTAATATCAGATAAAATTGACTTTCAACCTAAAGTCATCAAAAGAGACACAGAAGGACATTTCTTGCTGGTCAAAGGAAAAATCCACCAAGAAGAACTTTCAATTCTGAACATCTATGCGCCAAATGCAAGGGCACCCTCATTCGTAAAAGAAACTTTACTAAAGCTCAAAGCACACATTGCACCTAACACAATAATTGTGGGGGACTTCAACACTCCACTTTCCTCAATGGACCGATCGGGAAAACAAAAACTAAACAGGGACACAGTAAAACTAATTGAAGCTTTGGACCAATTGGATTTGACTGATATTTATAGAACATTTCACCCTAAAGCAAAAGAATATACCTTTTTCTCAGCACCTCATGGTACCTTCTCCAAAATTGACCATATAATTGGACACAAGGCAGACCTCAACAAATATAAGAAGATCGAACTAATCCCATGCCTCCTATCAGATCACTATGGAGTAAAAGTGATTTTCAATAGCAACAAAAACAACAGAAAACCCACATACACATGGAAACTGAACAATATTATACTCAATGATAGCTTGGTCAAGGAAGAAATAAAGAAAGAAATTAAAGACTTTTTAGAACACAATGAAAATGAAAACACAACATACCCAAACCTATGGGACACAATGAAAGCAGTGCTAAGAGGAAAACTCATAGCCCTGAGTGCCTCCAAAAAAAAAAAGGAGAGAGCATACATTACCAGCTTAATGACACACCGGAAAGCCCTGGAACAAAAAGAAGCTATTTCACCCAGGAAGAGTAGAAGGCAGGAAATCATCAAGCTCAGGGCCGAAATCAATCAAGTAGAAACAAAGAGAACCATACAAAAAATCAACAAAACCAGGAGCTGGTTCTTTGAGAAAATCAACAAGATAGATAAACCCTTAGCCAGACTGACCAAAGGGCACAGAGAAAGTATCCAAATTAACAAACTTAGAAATGAAAAGGGAGATATAACAACGGAAACTGAGGAAATCCAAAAAATCATCAGATCCTACTACAAGGGACTGTATTCAACACAACTGGAGAATCTGGAGGAAATGGACAACTTCCTTGACAGATACCAAATACCAAAATTAAATCAGGACCAACTAGACCATCTAAACAGTCCCATAGTGCCTAAAGAAATAGAAGGAGTCATAGAAAGTCTTCCAACCAAAAAAAGCACAGGACCAGATGGTTTCAGTGCAGAATTCTATCAGACCTTCAAAGAAGAGTTAACACCAATACTCTTCAAACTATTCCACAAAATAGAAACAGAAGGAACACTACGCAATTCCTTCTACGAAGCCACAATTACGCTGATACCAAAGCCACACAAAGATCCAACAAAGAAAGAGAACTTCAGACCAATTTCCCTTATGAACATTGATGCAAAAATACTCAATAAAATTCTTGCCAACCGAATCCAAGAACACATCAAAACGATCATCCATCATGATCAAGTAGGCTTTATCCTGAGAATGCAGGGTTGGTTCAATATACGGAAATCCATCAATGCAATCCACTACATAAACAAACTCAAAGAACAAAACCACATGGTCATTTCATTGGATGCTGAAAAAACATTTGACAAAATTCAGCATCCTTTCATGCTTAAAGTCTTGGAGAGAACAGGAATTCAAGGCCCATATCTAAACATAGTAAAAGCAATATACAGCAAACCGGTAGCCAGCATCAAACTAAATGGAGAGAAACTTGAAGCAATCCCACTGAAATCAGGGACTAGACAAGGCTGCCCCCTTTCTCCTTATCTTTTCAATATTGTACTTGAGGTACTAGCTCGGGCAATTCGACAACATAAGGAGGTCAAAGGGATACAAATTGGAAAGGAAGAAGTCAAACTATCATTATTTGCAGACGACATGATAGTCTACCTAAGTAACCCAAAAAACTCCACTAGAGAGCTCCTACAGCTGATAAACAACTTCAGCAAAGTGGCAGGTTATAAAATCAACACAAGCAAATCAGTGGCCTTCCTATACTCAAAGGATAAGCAGGCTGAGAAAGAAATTAGGGAAATGACCCCCTTCACAATAGCCACAAACAGTATAAAGTATCTTGGGGTGACTCTTACCAAACATGTGAAAGATCTGTATGACAAGAACTTTAAGACTCTGAAGAAGGAAATGGAAGAAGACCTCAAAAAATGGGAAAACCTCCCATGCTCATGGATTGGTAGAATCAATATAGTTAAAATGGCCATTTTGCCAAAAGCAATATACAGATTCAATGCAATACCCATCAAAATCCCAACTCAATTCTTCACAGAGTTAGAAAGAGCAATTATCAAATTCATCTGGAACAACAAAAAACCCAGGATAGCTAAAACTATTCTCAGCAACAAAAGAAAATCGGGGGGAATCAGTATCCCTGACCTCAAGCAATACTACAGAGCAATAGTGTTAAAAACTGCATGGTATTGGTACAGTGACAGGCAGGAGGATCAATGGAACAGGATTGAAGATCCAGAAATGAACCCACACACCTATGGCCACTTGATCCTCGACAAAGAGGCTGAAAACATCCAATGGAAAAAAGATAGCCTTTTCAACAAATGGTGCTGGTTCAACTGGAGGGCAGCATGCAGAAGAATGCGAATTGATCCATTCTTGTCTCCTTGTACTAAGCTCAAATCCAAATGGCTCAAGGACCTCCCCATAAAGCCAGACACTCTGAAGCTAATAGAAAAGAAACTGGGGAAGACCCTTGAGGACATCGGTACAGGGAGAATGTTTCTGAACAGAACACCAATAGCGTATGCTCTAAGAGCAAGAATTGACAAATGGGACCTCATAAAATTACAAAGTTTCTGTAAGGCAAAGGACACCATCAAGAGGACAAATCGGCAACCAACAAATTGGGAAAAGATCTTCACCAATCCTACATCAGATAGAGGGCTAATATCCAATATATATAAAGAACTCAAGAAGTTAGACTCCAGAAAACCAAACAACCCTATTAAAAATGGGGTACAGAGTTAAACAAAGAATTCTCACCTGAAGAACTTCGGATGGCGGAGAAGCATCTTAAAAAATGCTCAACTTCATTAGTCATTAGGGAAATGCAAATCAAAACCACCCTGAGATTCCATCTTACACCAGTCAGAATGGCTAAGATTAAAAATTCAGGAGACAGCAGGTGTTGGAGAGGATGTGGAGAAAGAGGAACACTTCTCCACTGCTGGTGGGGTTGCAAATTGGTACAACCACTCTGGAAAGCAATCTGGCGGTTCCTTCGAAAACTGGGCACCTCACTTCCAGAAGATCCTGCTATACCACTCCTGGGCATATACCCAGAGGATTCCCCACCATGTAATAAGGATACATGCTCTATTATGTTCATAGCAGCCCTATTTATAATTGCCAGATGCTGGAAAGAACCCAGGTATCCCTCAACAGAAGAGTGGATGCAAAAAATGTGGTATATCTACACAATGGAGTACTATTCAGCCATTAGAAACAATGAATTCATGAAATTCTTAGGCAAATGGATGGAGCTAGAGAACATCATACTAAGTGAGGTAACCCAGACTCAAAAGGTGAATCATGGTATGCACTCACTAATAAGTGGATATTAACCTAGAAAACTGGAATACCCAAAACATAATCCACACATCAAATGAGATACAAGAAGAAAGGAGGAGTGGCCCCTGGTTCTGGAAAGACTCAGTGAAGCAGTATTTGACAAAACCAGAACGGGGAAGTGGGAAGGGGTGGGTGGGAGGACAGGGGAAGAGAAGGGGGCTTACGGGACTTTTCGGGAGCAGTGGGCTAGAAAAGGGGAAATCATTTGAAATGTAAATAAATTATATCGAATAAAAAAAATTAAAAAAAAAGTTTTGAGTCATATAAAGAGCTGTAACTTTTCCATATATATGTATATGTATGTATATATATTCATGATAATAGGGAGCAACAACATTGCATTCGGTATTGTTTTTCAAAAATCTGCTTAATTTCTCTTTTAGATGAAAATCAAGTCATCTGAACTCAAACTATGAAGTCTGTTACTGTTGGGGAATATGGAACCTGGTGACTCAGTGGACAGCCTCTCTTCTAGCATCCATCCATCAGCCAATGCTTTGCACAGAAGCTGGAACCACTTTATTCAGTACAACTTTCCTTTTTCTCTGGGTTGAGGAAAACTGTTCCAGTTCTGAAGAGTTTTACATATCCTCCATCAGTTTATTTTAGGTAAGGTCGAGTACAGGAATATGCATTTAGCAGCAGCAAGAGATTTGTTGCTTTATTCAACACATGTATGACTCCTTTGCTCTTAAATTTTCTTTTTTTGTTCATGAATTTTCATCTTATTTCTGAAACTCTGAAACCTTTGACCTTCAATGACTAAAGTTGTAGGTTTCTACTGCATCTCTTACAGCGCCAGAGTGTCCACAAACTCACTGTGTCATCCATGTATTAGCAATTACCTATGGAAAAGCACTTGCCAGGTCATTGCTTGTAGTTATGTTTATAAGTTATAAAACTTTCCAATGTTTATAAAATGGGTACTTTTGTTTTAACAGTTTCACATTCTTTTACACCAGTCATATGAATCTCACGATGGCATTATCATTCAGTATGCTATTCTGCTGAAATTTTTTGTAAATCTTTGCACATAATTACATGTAATATTTAGAAAACTACACTTACTGCATTTCAAAACCGATTCTATTTCTCTCAAATGCTCTGCATCTTTAAAGCCTCATTAAATTATAGCTTCTTCCAGAAATTCTAACTGTAACTTGAGATCTTCTTTGGAATTGCAAATAAGCTATTCTTCTATTCAGTCTTAGCAGATTCCTTCAGTATTCTTCTCACAGCATATGCAACCATTTTCTTCTTTAACCATTAAAAGAGCTGTACCATTTCCAGAGGAGAGATGTTGGCTTTGTTCATCCATGTCCCATTGTAGAGGAAGGGATACATGCAGCCTGGCCCTGAGCATAACAGGCCTGTCTCACCTATAATGCTTCAGATGACATCTTCTCTTTGAAACTAGTAACGGTGTAAGTATTTTCTAAGATGTGATGCTTCTTGTGGTGATATTTTCTTTGGTGTTTATTTTTCTTCATCATTAATTTTGCAGATTCTTGTAAGATACTTAATTTTTCATATATACCCACAGAGAAAAAAATTGTCTCATAGAATTTCCAGCAAGATCCTGGTAATGACAAGAAAATTGTTTGGGCATGTGTTAGGAATGCACTCTGTAGTTTAACTTAAGTCTGTTTCTGGGTTGTGTTCCATAGAGGAGAAGCAAATGTCACTAGTATCAAATTAAGCCTTTTATTTGAAGTTCTGATAGAAATACTGTCAGCATTTTAATGCAAATCTAATCAGAACATCTGTTATTTCTCCTTCCCTTCCTTTATGTACACAGAAATAGCATTTGTGAAGTTTTTGGAGCTGCATTTTCCTCTCCATGATGATAAGGAAACAACTCTCACTGACCCACTCATGGTTAAGACTTTCAAAAATATTTGATTATATTTATTCTTACGACATAGAGATGATGCTGATTGTCTGTTTTTCTGGGTCTATGTTTAGTACTGTTTAGGTTTTCTCTACTGCTTTTAGTCCTATCATTTAAATACAAGAATTTTCCGTATAAACACGGTGTGGTGGTCTGAATAAGAATGGACCCCAGAGGGTCACATAAATGAATCCTTAGTCATCTGGGAGTAGCACTACTTGAAAAATATTAGGAGGTGTGGTCTTGATGGAGATTCTATAACACTTGGGTGAACTTTTAGGTTTCAAAAGTAATTTAGGATGTAGCTCTGTTTGCCTCCATGTTCTTCACCCTGATGATAATGGAAAAAGCCTGTAATCAAGCCCCAATTAAAAAGGGGGCTTACGGGACTTTCGGGGAGTGGGGGGCTAGAAAAGGGGAAATCATTTGAAATGTAAATAAATTATATCGAATAAAAAAAATAAAAGAAAAAGAAAAAAAAGAAAAAAATTAAAAAAAATAAATTTTTCTCTTGAATGAATTGCCTTGGTCATGACATCTCCTCACAGCAAGAGAATAGTAACTAAGGGAGAAGTAGTTAATTAGGTAGGGATGGGATATTTATGATAGGCCTGACCATGCTAGTTTTTGGAGAAATATGGAAGGCTTTGAGACTTTTGAGTAGAATAATGGCTGGATGCTTCTATGGGGACTTAATGAGATATCCTGGTAGGAGCCTAGGTGAGCGTGGAGAGGGAGCACCGGGGCAACTTAAGACATCTAAGATTGGAAGAACACAGCTTAAGTCACTGCAGAGGGATGAATATAAGTAAGTGGCCTACAGATCATTCTTCTGATATTTTGGTGAAGATTGTGGCTGGTTTTTACCCTTGTCCAAAGAATCTTTCTGAGGCTGAGTTTAAGAGTTTGGGATAAATGATATTGATAGAGGAGCTGTCAAGATAGTCTAATAACGCTGTTTCCTGTTGTTACTAGTAGTCACTCTTATGCAGATCTAGTATGAAAACAAGAAAGTGGGACAAATGGAAGAGAAAAGGAACATGGCGAAGTGTAATGGAGCTGAGTCCATTTAAAGAAAAGCCTGACACTAAGTGGAATAAAAGGAGTGAGGGCCTCAGGGAAAGACTCCACCAAACTAAACTTCAAAGTTGTGAAAAAGAATCCAGGGAAAGATTAAGCAGTGAAGGAAAGTATGAAAAAAGAAAACAAAAACACAAAACAACAACAACAAACATGACACAGATATAACTGAATCACAGATGTAACTGAACTGGGAGGAGGCATCAGGAGAGATTCTACAACCTCTACTTTGACTGTAAATTCAGAACTGTGTGGCCAAAGCTTCTAAGTTCTGCTGAGGAATCCTTTGACATTAGATAACAAATTCAGAGTTTGCTTTGCTGCGTTTTGTTTTTCTTTGGTCCATTATTCCCTCATAATTCTGCCTTGCTTCTCTTTTCAATGTTAATGTATATTCTGTGCCATTGTATGTTAGAAGTATATAATCTGCCTTTTGATTTTGCATGGTTTTAGTGTTTAGAGTTTGTTGTGAGTCTCATAAAAATTCTTAAAATTCATCTTTTTAGAAAGATGTTTTTGTTCATTCCTTCATTCACTCATTCATCATTTACTTTATAAACTGGTCACACTTCCCCTTCCAGTTCTATTCCCTTCCCTCATTACTGCCTCTCCCAAGAAAAGGAAGGCCCCGTTGGGTATCAGCACACCCTAGGACATCAAATTTGTCTTTCTGAACAGTGTTGAAACTGTGAAATAGTATAAAGACTTTATAAGTTGAGGGTTTACCCTTACTCTGTTCCCCTAACTGGGCTGCCTTGTATGGATGGCCTCAGTGGGAGATGTGCCTAGTTCTGCAGTGACTTGAGGTTCCAGGGTGGGTGGCTACCCAGGGGGAGATATCCTCTTTCTCAGAGGCAAAGAGGCAGGTGGATAAGAGGAAGGGCTATGTGGGGTTAGGAGTAGGGCATTGCTGAGTTTGGAATGTAAAGTGAATAAAGAATTAATTAGTGGACAAAGACCTTGGATTGAATGCATTTTTGCTTTATGATATGGTTACAAGCCTTTAGGGGCAAGGGAGTAGAATGTGGTGGTTTGAATAAAAATGACTACCATAGGCTCATATATTTGAATGAGTAATAATTCTGGAGTGACACTACTTGAGAATGATTAAGAGCTATGGCCTGAGTAGGTTTGAGGTTTCAAAATTCCTTGCCAAGTCCAGTCTTGCTCTTTGTGCATGTGGATTAGGATTTAGCTCTCAACTACTTCTCTAGCACTATGTCTGCCTTGATTGCCACCATGTCTTCTACCATGATAATAATGAATTCAGCTTCTGAAAGTGTAGCAAGCCTCAAATTGAATGGTTTTTCTCATGATTTGTCTTGGTAATGGCATCTTTTTATGGCAAGGGAACAGTGATTAAAACAAACTATATATATACTAGGTCACCCATTCACTGCTTGTGTTTGAGCAAAGAGAGGGAATTTTTCAGCTAACTGGCAATACTTGTGCTCAGTCTGTACTTTATTAGCTGGTGTTGGCTAAAGCAGTAAACATATTTAAGCTCCTGGACATACTGAGGACCTCTTCAACAGTACCGCTTTGGTTTAGATATGTGGACATGGAAGGACAGAGAATTGACTACATGATTCCTACTCCTGCTGACATTATTTTTAATGTGTACATTGAGATTCTATTTAAGGAAAACAATAGTCTATATGGAATTTCTCTCCCCTGTAATTATTATTTAATTTTAAATTTACTTTATGTTTTCTCAGAAGTCCTTCTGACAGATACAGGGCCCTCTTGGATAGTTTTGACATATTCTCCAAATGTTAAAAGAATCATAATAGGGGTTTAATGTTCTTTTTATCATATGAGAAAATATTCTATATTTGTTTTTGATTTAGCACAAAAATTCACATCTCTAAGAATACCACCGTTCCCTTGATTTTTAGTAGTTTAGTCCTTCCATGATATCTTGTGGAAAGAATAAGAGGCAGTTGACCTCAACATTCACCAATGAACCTTTTCAGCTAGAAAAACCTACTCACACTGACTTCCATAAAGACAATAAATCTGAAAGATAAATATTATTGATATTTTTGTAGCAAATATAATCAAAACATGTGGAAATCACCCAGCTCTGTAGTATCAGTGTTACAATCAGAATATTATATTCTGAAGGTCATGGGTCTTTCTTCTAAAACATCACTTGCAGGAAAAAGTTTAAACAAATAATAGTATATTGCCATAGACCCTGCAATAATACTTTGTTTCATGCTGTGTCAAATGACTGTTTTTGTGATATATAAAACAACATGACATAGCAGTCACAGCATCACCAAACAATGTTTATAAAGTCACCATGAAATTGTCTTTGATAATTTCAACAATAACGGCAAGAGTTAACTCCTAAAGTATTAAATTGTGTGGGGATGCTGCTAGTGTATCCAAAGCCCATCTATTTCATATAAAATAGATAACAGACACATCTAAATATTCTCAAGAGCCTTTGCTTTCCCAGATTGAACTGTCATCTGCCCTAATAACATGAAATTCTTATTTCACTTCAGTGTCAGAAACAAAACCATCCTTAGATTTTTCTGACAAGCTATGATTTTATTTTCAGCATTATCCTGGAATGTTCAAAAGGTGCAAGACAACAAGTTCAGTGCAGTGGCCAATCATTACTGTCATGTAACATAAGGCAGGAATGCATGTGATGGAGTCATAATGCAAACTTTGCTCCTGCATACAACTCAGAAACCCATTAGTGCACCTTGATAATTTCAAAAATAGTAATTTTTCATAAAAAATTTATAGTACATAACTATGCATGCGTTTTTATGTTGGAAGTACATGTTTGTGCTTGCAGATCATATTTAAAATACTGTATTGCCTGCATCAAATATCTGAAAAGATTATCTTTACATGTATACAGATGTGTACAGATACATAGGCGCATGTAGCTTATTATTGAGCATTGTTTAGTTATAGTCTATCTGATTACTTTGTGGAGATTTTGCTGGGCATCACTTCTCATTGCACTAAATAATGAGCCTCATTATCTCTGCCCCAATTCTGTCACGAGCAGCCAATGTCCTTGTGCTCTAACTAGCCTGGCCTCCCAATGGGCCTGTTCATTGTATTAAACACACCCCAATGTTTTCATGCTCCTATCTCACTATGTAAACATCCAGGATCCACTCATGACAGGGAGCATATCATGTGGGCTCAATGCTCCAGACTTGGATCTCTGAAGGAAAATATCAATTTCCATTCTGGAGTATTTTCCTATACAGAAAAAATGATCTCCCCGTGAAATGATAAAATATACAACTCTACTAACATTAGAAAAAGAATCTCACGAACATCAAGTACCACTCCATGGATTGTGTAGACAAATGGGGAGATTAATTGACAGGCATCGGCCTTTTAAAATGGAAGATAATTTTCTATTCTTATTTTTTCAAAATCCACAAAAAATTAATCACTTAAATATTTAAGCATCTTATCTAGGATTTTTCTGACACTTGAAGTATACTGATTTTCATGATAAAATTATTCCTGGTTCATATTCCATTCATGCTATTTCATCCAATTCACACATATGACACATGTGAGGGCATGTATGAATAATGCATACACAGACACACAGACACACATAGAGACTTACAGACATACAGAAATACATACACAATCTTTCTGTCTCTGTCTGTCTCTGTCTCTGTCTCTGTCTCTCTCTCTCTCTCTCTCTCTCTCTCTCTCTCTCTCTCACACACACACACACACACACTTACACACATTCTCTTGATACCATGGCTTGGTCCACACCCAGTGAATTCTGTTTGTTAACACAGAGACACTTGAATATATCTACTATCCATACCAAGAGCTACTCTATTAACAATAACCATGAAATGGAATCAAACTAGATGTTCATTATCTAAGAATGAGTAAAGAAATCATGGTTAATACATACAATGAGGAATTTTATAGAGCTGTAAAGAAAAATGAAATTAGTAAGAATATAAATCAAACTGGAAAATAACACATGTGAGATAACCCAGGGGAGACAAACACCTCATATTCCCTATCCTGTGTGGGTTCTAGCTTTGGAAATTGGGATTTGAATGTAAGTTAGAGGGAATGTCTGCAGAACTGGAGGAGGCTGTTGTGGGAAAAGACTTTGAAGGAGGTACAGATGGTTTAGCACATACTGCTTGTAGCTACAGACCCTGCTAGCCACAATAGTGATCCTCTTACAAGATATACTGATAGAATAATGACACACATGTTATGAGAGAAATCAATCACTTTCTAAAGTTGGATTTAAGGTTCAGTTCATGAGATGGAACCCATACCTGGCAGGAACCTAAGACTGGATAGGCCAAGGGCTTCAGAGAAAAGCTACTACTACTATTCTGCTAAATGAGCATAGCAATAATCCAGCCCCTAAAGAAATACTGTTATATCTATAGTTCAATGCCTTGCTCAGCACTCATCAGAGAAGCTTCTTACTACAATAGATTGTAGTATCCCAGATAATAACAAGTGGAAAACTGCAAAGGAAGAGAGATTTTGACACACTCAGCCCTAATGAAATAACTCCATCAGAACCTAACTTTCAGGGCTCAGGGAAGTATTTCAAAGGGATATAGACATATTTTAAGAGTCAGAAGATGCGGATGGGCTAAAGAAATAATATCCATTTTTCACAAAGTACTAATGCACACATGAGCTTACAGAGACTGTAGCAGCATATGCAGACCTACACAGGTTCATACATGGAGGTTCTGAGCACTGAAAAGAGGGAATAGAGAAACACAGTCACACCCAATTAAGAAGCTATTTGCAACTGATAACTGCTGGGAAAGGAAAAATAACTTTTTTCTCCTGTAAATGGCTCTAAATATATCAACCATTCTAGAACAGGTTTCATGTCAAGGAGTAGTCTGACAACACAAAATGAAAACCATGGTTTTCTGTGCAACTTCTGTTTTGTTTTTGTATTTTTATCTCATTAGCTTCCTTCCTTCATTTCTTCCTTTTTTCCTTCCTTCCTTCCTTTCTTCCTTCTTTCCTTTCTTTTTTCCTGTCTGTCTTTCATTTTTGTTTGTTTTTAACCTTGTTTTTTTCCAGAGAGAGAGAGAGGAGAGAGGAGAGAAAGAGAGAGAGAGAGAGAGAGAGAGAGAGAGAGAGAGAAGAGAAGAGGAGAGAGAGAGAGAGAGGAGAGGAGAGAGGAGAGAAAGAGAGAGAGAGAGAGAGAGAGAGAGAGAGAGAGAGAGAGAGAGAGAGAGAGAGAGAGAGAGAGAGAGAACATAAAGAGAAATTTTCAATGAAATGAAAGGGAAACAATAAGAAAATAGAGCATCAAATATTGAGCATGAAAATGTTTAAGCAGGCATGGGATAGGTGGTAGGCAAAAGATTCACCCAAAGGTAAAATGTATGACAAAATAATGTGAAAGCTTATGAATTAGTTAGCTAACACACACACACACACACACACACACACACACACACACACTCATGCACACACACACACTTATGCACATAGAACTGAGAACTACAAGAGTGGATGACCAAAAGTAAAATCAATAAAAGGGAAAAAAACAGTTAGATGATCTTTCTTACATAAAAAGAAAAAGTAAACCTAGTTGAACATGCATATATTAGTACCAAATTAAATTAGTATCAAATTAAATTAGTACCAAATTAAAACACAGTCTTTACCATCATAATTAAGCTGTTGAAATTTTCACAAGGCAATATGGAGCTTATGTAAAGTTTACAATATAGAGATTGTATGAATTTGTGTGTTGTGTGTGTGTGTGTGTATGTGTGTGTGTGTGAGAGAGAGAGAGAGAAAGAGAGAGAAAGAGAGAGAAAGAGAGAGAAAGAGAGAGAGAGAATGTGTGTGCTCACTCGTGAAATGCTAAATATTTAAGGAACTGCTAGAATTAAATGAATACCAACTACTTAGTTTTAAGCAGAGGAAGACCAAGCTGGATAAATATAGACTTGAGTAGCAAAGAAGAATTAAGAAGGATCTGAGTCATTGCTGTTCTGAGGCTGGTTTATGAGGAGGCACATGTCAGGTAGATGAGATTATGGAAAATGAACTCATGGTTCAGGCTGTTGGAGCAGTTGAGTAATCCATGGGTAAGTGGATCTCTATTGTTGCAGTTTCAATGGCTGGGCCTTGCTGGTGATCTCACGAGGTGAGAGCCTGGGTTTTGACAATATTTCTGTTATCACAGGAGATTTATCTAAAGCTGTTTGTGTGACCCAGAGATGTTTCCACACCACTCATTGAACTGCTGAGGAAACAAGCAGTATTCTTTCAAATGTAAATACACTTGCCCTCTAGGAAATGTGTTTCTTTTTATTTTTTATTTTTTAAGTCGATATATTTTTTATTTACATTTCAAATGATTTCCCCTTTTCTGGTCCCCCACTCCCCGATAGTCACATAAGCCCCCTTCCCTCTCCCTGTTCTCCCTCCCACCCACCCCTTCCCACTTCCCTGTTCTGGTTTTGCCTTATACTGCTACACTGAGTCTTTCCAGAATCAGGGGCCACTCCTCTGTTCTTCTTGGACATCAATTGATGTGTGGATTATGTTTTGGGTATTCCAGTTTTCTAGGCTAATATCCACTTATTAGTGAGTGCATACCATGATTGATCTTTTGAGACTGGGTTACCTCACTGAGTATGATGTTCTCCAGCTCCATCCATTTGCCTAAGAATTTCATGAATTGATTGTTTCTAATGGCTGAATAGTACTCCATTGTGTATATATACCACATTTTTTTTGCATCCATTCAAACAAAGAATTCTAACCTGAAGAACTTCAGATGGGGGAGAAACATCTTAAAAAATGCTCAACTTCACTAGTCATCAGGGAAATGCAAATCAAAACAACCCTGAGATTTCACCTTACACCAGTCAGAATGGCTAAGATTTAAAACTCAGGAGAGAGCAGATGTTGGCGAGGATGTGGAGAAAGAGGAACACTCCTCCACTGCTGGTGGGGTTGCAAATTAGTACAACCACTCTGGAAATCAGTCTGGCAGTCCCTCAGAAAAGTGGGCATGTCACTTCCAAAAGATCCTGCTATACCACTCCTGGGCATATACCCAGAGGATTCCCCAGCATTTAATAAGGATATATGCTCCACTATGTTCATAGCAGCCCTATTTATTATAGCCAGAAGCTGGAAATGTGTTTCTTAAGAGGTAAAAATGACAATAACCTAAATTTTAAAATACTAGGGTCACAAATCCACATATTCAAATCTTAACCATAATTGCTATGTTATTGCCAAAGTTTATTGTTTTCTAACTTAATTCTGATCACTGATAAATTGGAATAAGTGAAGAAAAAATTCTCAATATTATAACTGAAGAAGAAAAATAGCAACATTGAATTTTTTTAACAAAAGTGACATTGTTTGGACTTAATACAAAACAGAACAGGCTATAACAAAAAATAAAAATTAAGATAATTCCATGGTACAGGTGTTGATTTAAACAGAAATGACAGCTGGAGTGTGGGATAGAGGTGAGTACCCCAGAGCCCCCAAACTGACACAGAGATCTCAGATAAAATTAACTTATTTTTCTTTTTTAATTAAGCAAATGGCAAAGTGGTTTTAATCATTGTCATTATCTATTGCTTAAATAGTATATTTTTGTTTCACAAAGTACTAATGCTCACATGAGCTTACAGAGACTGTAGCAGCATACACAGACCTGCAAGGTTCAACCATGAAGGCCCCAAGCACTGAAAAGAGGGAATAGAGAAACACAGTCTATATATATATAAAATATAGCTGAAAGGTCGACTTTCACAAGACAGCAAAGTTCTACAATGAGGGCATTCAAATAGTTTTTTTTTTCCCCCACAACAGCTAATGTGGTTGTGTTATTTAATTCAGTTCTTATCATGTTACCCCTGAGTGGTCCTTTGGTCACTTAGTGTTTTCCTATGTGCACACACAAAATGTTGAGAACATTCACTGGCAAGAACCCAGGAAACAAGACAGTCTGAGAAAATCTTCCTTCATATAAAGTAGAGTTGAAATTGTCAGCAGCATATCGGCTAATATACATACATATATATATATATACATATACGTATGTATATATATATACATATGTATATATATGTGTATATATATATATATATATATATATATATATAATGTTATTTTTGGCTAGAGACACCAAAGATATTGACCAACTTCTTAGATCACTATGCCCTTTGCAGGAAATATTTACAGATTTTTTTCACTAGTAATAATTCACATGTATTGAATAAAGAAGGCTATTCATTTAATTTAATATCAACCTTTTTCAAAACCTTCTAGAACAATTTTACATAATAGGTAGATATTTAGGCAGGTTGAATAGAATCATGTATGACAAGCATAATTACAAGAATATTGTTCATTTAAAAGTCATCAGCTTTCTTTCAAAATCTGTACCATGATACAGAAAATAAGCTAGTTGGAAAGGTCTTTGGAGCTTAATTATCAAAGAAACTATTTGGTAGGTCAGTTAGTTAAAAAAAAATAGTTCAATGTCTCAATAGAATTTCAAAAAGTTAAGTGTGTAAAACTTCTCTGTGCAGCCAGCCCTCAAGAGTGGTGGAGACCAAGATGCCACCAAAAACTGGAGAATCAGTTTTGTGAAATTGAATTGCCCTGATTTCAAGTCATATTGCATTAACTTTACTGGAGTCCAATCAAATTGAATTGCCATAGACATGGGCTCCTAAATTCTATTTCCTCCATCTTAAGCCAAGATATGTCTTGTCAGTGTCTGAAGGCACTTAGCAGCACCGAAAGCAGATGGGTCATAGAGATGGACAACAGCCTCTCTTTGTCCTGCCCTCTTCGTCTCTTGGGGTAAAATCTTCCTGACCTATTTTCTCCTGCGAAAAATAATTAAAAAATAGTCTGTGCTCTTCAGATATCATAGTGTTTGAGGAAGAACCCTGAACTTGCCGTGTATGCCTCACAGGAAGGTGTTTGGTGTAGAATGGAGGGCTGCCAATCACCACTGGGCTTTTAGGGAACCAAATTAGACACATTTTCTATATCTAAATGGGGAAAACACTGCAGCTGCCAAAACTGTACTCACTTGTGACCTAAATATCCAGGAAATAGAGAGGTGCTACTATTAAAAGCATTATCATCTCCTTTCTGTGATTCAGTAGAAAAAGTTCAGCCCACAGTTTCCAGCTACTGTCTGTTTAATCATTATTAGTACGTGCCCCGTGTCTGGGCAGCCTAAATGGGAATGGCGTACTCTCTGCAATTGCAACATTGGCTCACCAATAACTCAACTGAGACAAAGGGATAAAGATGCTGGTAGGCAGCTCTCCATCAGAATGTCAGTCATAAATTAGGCCCACATGCAGCCCAAGGTGCAGGACTACCTTTACAGGCTGTAAGAGCTGAGCAAGGAAGGGACATTGAAGTGTTTGTTTCTCCTCAGAGGCATTTCATGACAGCAAAGGAGAAAGTCAGCATTGAAGGTGCTGCTGCCCTTGTCTTGAGTTCCTGCAGTGGGGTTGCCTGTTAAACAGACAGACTAACCTCATCTTTTCATTGTTGACATTTGCAGACTGCCTATGCAGACCTAAGGCAAGTTCATTGTTTTTCTTCATCTTACCCCAAAGTAGGATTATCCTATAAAATATAATTTTCAGCTCAATGGCTGAATCCGTAATTCTCTGTATAAACCTAGGAAGAGAATTGTCTTTGGTGACAACAAGCCATAGGCTTCCTTCCTAAGTCAGTGAGTTGGTAATATCCTTGCCTAAACATATTCCTTTAGTTATTCCACTATCACATTTAATTAAGCTAATTAATATCCCATGATTCCAAAAAATGTTTCCTGTTCCAGACCAAAGCCCACCAGTTTTGTATGTGTTAGTCATCTGATTGTTGGCAGGTCCCCATTTGCTGATCTTATTTCATTTCCAGTGAAAAATGATGTCTGGAGTTATGGGTTTAGAAGATAATTAGAAAAGAACAATGTACTCATCAAAATGAGCGTGTTTGCTTTAATATTGTGTCTGCATCAAATACATATATCTATTTTATGAAACTACAAAGAGGATTTTTTTCTTGAAGAAAATAAAGGTCAAGGCAGCCAAATACATGGCACATTGTGGGACCTGCTTTGTTTCAGTTACTACTAAGCTGTAGCACAATAGAAACAGTCTGGGAAAAGGAGAAAGAACCAAGTTGATAATTAGGTCCAAATTCAAAATTAGCATGATATAATTTTCACAAACGTCTTCATAATTTTTGTAATATTAACTCACTACCTTTTCTTTCTGAACTTTTAAACAATTGTGTGTGTGTAGCATATATAGTTACATGTATGTTTGCATGTGAGTGTGCTTGCTATACACATGTGTAGAAGACAGAAGTATAGGTAACATGTCTCTTGAGGTTCTTCACTTTATTATTTTGTCAGAATGATCTCTTTACAGAACTTTCAATTCATTGTTTCAGATGGATTAACATTTCCACAAGTCCTTAGGATCTATATGCCTATCTGACATACAACCCCTTGTCCCACAATGCCATGGTTACAAAAACACTGCAGTGCCTGACTTTCATGTGAGAGCTGAGGGTTTTCATTGAGGTACTCAAACATGAACAGTAAGCACTTTCCTGACTTACCATCTACCATGACTTACTATTATCTCTGTTGGAATAAATGCTCTAGAGCCTAGGGCTTCAAAATCCTCACTGCTAGTCAGCACCAGGTGATACAGACATACACATATGCACTGACTCATCATGCTTACAAGCAAATAAGATTCCACATCTAATAAGCATATCACATCACTCAGGAAATCCACTGTTAATGATATAAGTTTTGCATTATCCCCATTACGACAAAAAAACCCTCTTTTGAGCTGAATGCTGGCAAGCACAATAAACTGAATATAGAGTAAGCTTAAACAACTATCCAGATTCTGCCCACAATGGAGCAAAAGGTGAGAATGGTTAAGAAGGAGAGTAGTCATCTGAGACATGACTCTTATTTGGTAAACAGAATCCTGCACCTAAATTACAGTCAAATGCAGAATACTTTATGTATTAAGGGCTAGCTTTGCCATGCTTCCAGGATTCCCTACACTGACTAAACTGGACTAAGTATGAAGTACAGGTACATAAAAATGTTTTGGAGAGGAAGTGCTGGCTCCCTGCATCAAGGTAAAATGACTTGAAAGCAACTTTTCTGAGTTCCAAGAGAACTCAGATGATAGAGAGGTCACATGTCCTGCAGGGACTGCACTGAAGATACTGGTCTTATCACAGCAGCAAAGGCTAAAAGCATCCCATAGGAGAGGGCTATCCAAGCTGAGTAAACCACATGGAGAAATCCTGGTCAGGACCCGTCCATTGCAGGACATGCTCTCTCTTATCATCTGCTTCCTCGACTCAGATGTCACTTTGAGGGAAGAAGGACATAATGTCAAATGGATGTAGCAGGTGACAAGTCCTGAGGAGATTACTTTCTCTCCCAAATGACCCCAAGCATATAAAATGTCTGAGTTTTTAAGACGTTGGTCTCCAACAAGAAAGTAACTGTTACAAAGTGATTGTTTTGTTCTGTAAAACTCATTTCAAAGGATTTTTGCTTTATTTTCTAATATTTTCTGGAATTTCTGACCTCAGATACTCAGAAAAATGCTACAGCTTTAACTAGAGATACCCAAGTGCCCGTATGTTGTTAAAGGTGACTTAAGGTCCATGCAGTCAATAGCATAAGTAAGTGTATATCTCTATCCATTTATGACGTAAGTACTCACTTGTGTCCACCACACCCTACTCTGTGTGAGTCATGGCATTTTATGCTTCCACAGCTCTACAATATGTTGACTATAGCATTTCATTCTTTTTGTTGTTAAGGAGTCAACATCAGTTGACTCCTGACCATCAGGCATGGTGATACATGGTAATAGTACCTGCACTCACAAGGCAGCAGCAAGCCTTTGAGAGTTTAATGCCAACTTAGTCAACAAATGATTTCAAAGCCAGGAGAAGGTATATAGAGATACCAACAACAAAATAAAGATTGATTATTGATTCCTTTTTTGCCATTTTATAATTTTTTGATTTTTAATTGAGTCAATACTATGAAAGAACTCTAGTGTTCTGATGGCATATGGACAGGATTTCTTGCAGTGCTTCATATGTCCATTTTTAAATAGATAAAGAGGTCCAAGGAAGAAAGTGCTGGCCTTGAAGAAGTCTCTATTCTAAATTATAAGCCTTAGTAATTGCAAATCTATTACTTAAAACACACTCTCATAAAATTACAAAGTTTCTGTAAGGCAAAGGACACCATCAAAAGGACAAATCAGCAACCAACAAATTGGGAAAAGATCTTCACCAACTCTACATCTGACAGAGAGCTAATATCCAATATATATAAAGAACTCAAGAAGTTAGACCCCAGATAATCCCAAAAAATGGGGTACAGAGATAAACAAAGAATTTTCACCCAAAGAACTTTGGATGGCTGAGAAGAATCTTAAAAAATACTCAACATCATTAGTCATTAGGGAAATGCAAATCAAAACAACCCTGAGATTTCACCTTATACCAGTCAGAATGGCTGAGATTAAAAACTCAGGAGACAGCAGGTGTTGGCAAGGATGTGGAGAAAGAGGAACACTCATCCACTGCTGGTGGAGTTGCAAATTGGTACAACCACTCTGGAAATTAGTCTGGCGGTTCCTCAGAAAACTGGGCACGTCAGTTCCAGAGGATCCTGCTATACAACTCCTGGGCATATACCCAGTGGATTCCCCAGCATGTAATAAGGATACATGCTCCACTATGTTCATAGCAGCCCTATTTATAATAGCCAGAAGCTGTAAAGAACCCAGGTATCCCTCAACGGAGGAATAGATACAAAAAAATGTAGTATATATACACAAGGGAGCCTAGAAAATTGGAATACCCAATACATAATCCACACATCAAATGATGTCCAAGAAGAATGGAGGAGTGGCCCCTGGTTATGGAAAGACTCAGTGTAGCACTATAGGCCAATACCAGAACAGGGAAGTGGGAAGGGGTGGGTGGGAGAACAGGGAGAGTGTAGGGGGCTTATGGGACTTTCAGGGAGTGGGGAGCCAGAAAAGGGGAAATCATTTGAAATGTAAATAAAAATATATCTAATAAAAATAATAAAATTTAAAGAAGAGGAAGAAGAAAAAGCTAAAAAACCACACTCACACACACGCACACACACACACACACACTCACACACACATACACACTCACACTTTCTCTCTCTCTGTCTCTCTCTTTCTCTCTCTCTCTCTCTCTCTCTCTCTCTCTCTCTCACACACACACACACATACACACACACACACACACACACACACACATGTGCACCACCCTTCCCCCAGAATAGAAGATTGACCACTAAACCTCAAGTTTTATTAGGTCTTTTTCTATGTCTTCATTGCTTTCCTTGTATTTTTTTTGTTGATCAATCACTTGAAATTATCACATTTTCTGTATCTTTATATTTTTAATGTATTCTAGTTTTTAAAACTATTCATTTTAATAATGAAGTTTTTGGATGTTAAAACATCTTTCAAAGGATCTATGGCATAATGGTAGTATGCCCAGTTCCACAACAGCTTTCAAATAGCAAGCATGTCCTTTCTAAAAGACAACTATGGATGAACAAGTTATATAAATTAACAAATGATCTAATAGTAGTTGGAAAGGGTTCTATTTTTTAATATACATACCTGTGTTCTCATTGTAGTGCTTCTCCTCAGATATCAAACAGCAAATTTGAAGATGGGACTTGTTGTAGACCTGTTCCATGGCTTCCATTCAGCATCTACTTACAGAAAATTGTGTGGCCTTAACCTCCTAATTTGTTATGAATATAAAAATAATATAAAAATCATCTTCATTCAATCATAGTAGATGGGTGTATGAAGTTTTGTCTTTCTCCACGCAATTCCTCCCTTTATTCTAAATACAGGTGTATGCCTGATGGATGATCAAATTGAGGCTTTGAAGAGACTGAAATTAATAAAAGGTAATCATCATCATTATCAACACCACCACAAGCACCATTCCCTATACCATCCGCATTATTACCACCACCATCAGCACCAGCACCACAACTACCTCATTGCCATCACAATCATCATCACTATCATCATCACCATCACCATCATCACTACCATTATCTTCACAATCATCATTACTACTACGAACATCAACACCATCACTGCCAGAACTGTCATCATTATCAGAATCACCATCACTACCACCACCAGGATCGCTACCATCAAAATCACAATCATCATAATCACCACCATCATCACTACAGTATCACCACCACCACAATTATCATTTGTTAATATATATGGAAGCCAATAACAAGTAAACATTGCTGACTATATATAGAATATTCTCACATGCTGTCTTTATCATTATCTGGAGTTCCTTGATAGAATCTTAGATTTCTAGTTCTCCTTTAAACTTCTAGAGATTCTTTCTTTTAGTGGCTATCAAGTGTATATATTAAAATTGGTAACATCCTTTTTGAATTCTTTATGTTTATAATTTCATTCTCTTTATATTTTTGTTAATTTTGTTAACTTCACAGTTCTGCTTATTGGCATCTTAAAAACTTAATTTAACTCTATGCAACTATGAATCGATCTGCTTTATTCATGAGCATGTCCACACTGTGAGAAGGATCATGGCAATTTCTTCTAACATCTCCACACCAAGACATTTAATTCACTGCTGAGATTGGGAATGCTTCATTATGGTTGAACTTTCAAACTCCTCTGGCTTCCTAGAAGCACCTTGAATACAAACAAAGAAAGTGGGTGTTACTTAACTACCATGTAAAGTGCTAGGCTATAATTATTAGAAAGCTGGTATCTTGAGTCCATGAAAACACATTTGTTAACCTTGGCAGTGCTGTTCTTCTGACATCATTTTGTAAATATTGTATTCAGCTTATGTCTAACAAAACAGCTTACGCATTTTATATTGTAAATGTTGCTTCAATCTGTTTTAGTATAGAATTGGAAATTGTAAAGTTGAAAACATATGGTTATAACTGTGTTCTTATTAAGCCAAAAATGTTTATCATACTTCTTATAATGGAGCAGAATCATTCTCAGTCAGGAGCCCACTCAAGGGAGGGAGTTGACTTTACTCTGCTTCAGCAAAGCTTTTATTCACAGGTGTAATTCCTTAAAACACACAACTGAAGCTGCTTAATCCAAAGAAACTTTAGAAATTTTGAAAATTGTAATTATGTCTTAACTTTGTTTCAAATTGTTACTAGAAATGATCTTCTAGAGGATGAAGTGTGGATATTGGGCCATTTGTGTTTTTCCTCTGTTCAGATTAGATAGATTTGTGCCTATAATTTTGAATCGTCTCTAAGTAAGAAACATTATTAGAGTATTTTTACAGTAAGTTCTTCGAAAAGTATATCCTCCTTATAATGTATCTTTGTATTTCCCAAAGTCCATCTAAGGATGTAAGAAATACCTTCAAACTGTATGACCTATACACCCATCCTTTCAGAAACTCTAAACTTATAGCACAAAAAAGCAGACTACATGAAGAATACATTGACAGCTGGTCTGTATTCTTTGCCAATTATTGTGTCTGTGACTGCAGTCTATTCTTCATGTACAACTTTGCAGACCCTGTAATTAACTTTGATATTGTGACAGTTCTAAAAATGTTGGCCCCATAGTCAATTAAATTTCCAACTGTAAGAACCATTGATTTGAGGGAATCTTACACTATACTCATCAACCTGACATATTACTATATCTTGCTGATGGAGAATCATTAATTCTGTATGTTATTTAACCCCTCTGGCCAAAAAATCAGGTATAGAAGAGCCTAACTAGCGACATAGTCCAGCATTCTGTATCTACTTGGATAACATAGACGTGGAACACAAGAACTGAGAAGGTGAATAAAGAAAGTATCCTCTTTGTGCACTCACCAGATCATGGAGAGGTGGATTATGCATTAACCACCCCCCCCCAGTCTCACACCAAAATATTTACTCTGTGTTGCAGAAACTTCCCAGTAATTAGTGTTTTACTCTTGTCTTAGGAAGTCTGTTTCTATATTGTGTTTCTTCTTGCAGTCTATAATCCCAGCCATGAAGATACAGAGGTATCCAGAAGACTCATTGCTGGGGAATCTGAAACTGTGCAAGGCAACACCACATTGATCTGCCAGCTTTTCAACTACACTGAGTGCTATGGCCTAAAATAAAAATGTATTAACATAAGCAGTTATTCCAGTTTCTGCCTGAAACGCCTGCTATTTGGGCGTAAATGGAAGATTACTTGTGTTATTATGCCAGAATGAAGGCGCCTCTTTTGTTCTTCAGGTGATCCCTTCATATAGATGTGATCACTTAAATTTTTATCATGAATGAAGAAGCATGCTCCAGAGCAGAAAAAAAAAGACAATAACACCATTCTTTATTCTACATTGTCTTAGGGTTTTACTCCTGTGAGCAGACACCATTAACATTTAACTGCAGTTGGTTTATAGGTTTGAGGATTCAGTCCACTATCATGAAGACAGAAACATGGCAGCATATAGGCAGGCATATCGCAGGAGAAGCTGAGAGTTCAATATTTTCTTCCAATGGCAAACGGGAAGACTGGTTTCCAGGCAGCTAGGATTAGGGTCTTAAAGACCACACCCACAGAGACACACTTCCTCTGACAAGGCCACACCATATAACAATGCCATGCATATTCAAACCACCACACACACATATAGAATATCCAGGGTAGTAAATTCTTTTTTTAAAAATTTGGTATATTCTTTATTTACATTTCAAATGATTTCCCCTTTCCTGGATCCCCCTCCCTGAAAGTTCCATAATCCCACTTCCCTACCCCTGTTTCCCAATACACCTCTTCCCACTTCCCTGTCCAAGGTTACCCTACACTGCTGCACTAAGCTTTTCCAGGACCAGTGGCCTCTCCTTCCTTCTTCTTGGACATCAGTTGATATGTGAATTGTGTCTTGGGTATTCCAAGCTTCATGGCTAATATCCACTTATCAGTGAGTGCATTCCATGAGTGTTCTTTTGTGATTGTGTTATCTCACTCAGGATGGATACAGAAAATGTGGAATATATACACAATGGATGTCTATTTGTCCATCAAAAACAATGAATTCATGAAATTCTTAGACAAATGAATGGAACTGGAGAATATCATCTAGGCTAGTAAGTTCTATAGACTACATACTTAATGTTATTTGGTTCTAGAAGCTCAGTCAATGGAGGGACATTGGATCATGAATTGTTCCACAAGCTACACCAACCCTGTCAATCATAAGAGAGGCTTCCTACCCTGACATGCCCTCCTTTCATCATCTTTGGGAGGCTGATGCACTATTCTGCTCATCTTGCCTGTTCTTTTTTAGAAGTGATTGTTTGATATGTGTAACTGTTTCTCACACTCTTTTCCTTGTGTCTGTCTGGAATGATCCTACTCTCTTCAAAGATCAAGCTATTAAGCTGAAGGGATACTGAATCATCTAATACAACCTTTTCTGTGTACCCCATCTTCTCAACAGTTCTTTATTATGTAGCTATATAAATCACCAACAGTGGCCCATATTTCTGGCTAATTCATCAGAGGATAATGGTATGTAGGTCAAAGAATCTTTTATCTTGTGCCCCCTTTAACTAATGCACAAATAAGCTCATTTTATCAAAGATGTAAGCACCCAGAGCACCCTGAATGAGTATAACAAAGGCTAATTTAATGCTGTATGGCTCAGTCTCGGTGACAAGAGAAAGTGATCAAGGCACCCAAGGTTCATCTATTGCACTCCGTGCCTTCTAATTGGATGTGCCTCACATATATGGGTAAAGATACTTTTGCCACGGTTACAGTCCACAGAATGGGATGAGTCAGATTGGGCTAAACAGTCTACACATGTGAATTATGGCAAAAATGAAGCATGTGCTTCCAGTGGTGCTTTCCATCATGTCTAGAGTGATGTCTTAGCCTGTGCTGGGCTCTTGGGCACCATTTGGTGAGTGAATGAATAATTAAGTAAATGAAGAATAAAAAGGTATCCAAATTGATGTAATATCACATAGAATTGGAACAAGAGGAAATCTATGTACTCACTAAGTTTGAATATTGAAGAACAGGCAGAATTCTATGGGTTAGAATCTCAAGATTTTAACTGAACCCAGTTTTTATTATGATTCATTTCATTTGAGCATCTCTTTATCACCCAGGTATTATTGCTATGCACTGAGATCCCTTAAAATAAAGGGGCAGTTGTGGCAAAGTTGATCTGTATTGTGTGAATGACCCAGTTTTTAAACTCCATCATGTACTATCCTGCTGCAGAAATGTCCATCTCGCTTTTAGTATTTTACATGGTGTCTTGCCTGATGTCTGCAAGGAACTTAGATGCATTTCTTCCTTGTTGAGGGGAAGGTTCTAGATAACTACTGCACAAATCGAAAGATTTCTGAACTGAAAGTCATAAACAAATGTTCTCTTGTACTGAAAGCTAAACAATGGCTACATGAGTTCTATTCAGCTCTAATTATGAAGTCTTGGTATTTGCCCAAGCATTTGGAACAAACTTTACTATATTATAGTATAAATGTTTATATTTAAATATCAATATAATTTTTCAAAGCATGCTTCTGTCATGGTATGACAGGATGAAGAAGTTACTTATGTCAATTTGTAAATTTATTACTAATACTGAAAATATAAACTTGTTAGCGATTGCCAATATCTACAAACACTAGGAGGCACACTGTTACTAATAGGTTAATATCAGTGCTGTTCTATATGTGCATGTGCATGCATGTGTGTGTATGTGTGTGTGTGTGTATGTGTGTGTGTGTATGTGTTTGTGTGTGTGTGCATGTATGTGTGTGTGTGCTTGTGTGTGTATGTGTGTGTGTGTATGTATGTGTTTGTGTGTGTGTGTGCATGTATGTGTGTGTGTGCTTGTATACTGGTAGTAGTAATTGGGATAGTGGGGTACTGTGAAGTGCACACCAAAGAAGGAACCTATTTCAGTAACAGGCTGGATGTAAGGAAGTTGTATATGATGCAGTGATTCTTTTCATGATTTTTTTTGTCAAAGATTACATTAAC
This sequence comes from Apodemus sylvaticus, assembly GCF_947179515.1. NCBI lineage: Eukaryota > Metazoa > Chordata > Mammalia > Rodentia > Muridae > Apodemus > Apodemus sylvaticus. Next base: position 4,242,690 of record NC_067475.1, read on the forward strand.
AACAATCTCTCATATTCCCCAATGTCATTCTCCTTGAAACTAACCACATTGCTTACATCAACAACTCATTAACATATGAGTAGATTTTTGAGTTAGTTCCTCTTATGGTATGAACATTTAAGACATCTCAGGAGGCATGTGTTTCTAAAGATCTTGCTGTGTGAAGCAAGTAAAGAATTTGTACCCATATGCAGAAACTCTCTAAAATAGGCAAAATACCCACACAAATGTGACTGATTACCAATCAAGGACTGCCAACCCTAATGGTCCGAAATCTCCTTAATGGAAGTCAAGGTCTCAGGACGTTCCCTTTACCTTTTCAACAGCATAATAATTAATATCTTTTCCTCAAAGATGTTGAATGATTCTGGAAATATTTCATTTCCCTTTGTTCCCATAGGATTTTGGCAGGGGTGAGGGTAGGCACGGTGATATGTTCTATCTACTAATCAAATAACAAAGAAATAGGATATTCCTAGTAGATTCAATCTGTTTGAAAATCCACATGAAGGTGCTCGTTTGGTAATATGTACTATCAGGTCTTCCTTTATACACAGTAAAAAAGTTACTAAGTTTCCATGAAGCCATATAAAGGTTGCATTTTCTAGATATTTCTCATTTTAATGACCATGTAACTCAACAATAAGAGTAAAATACATACTATAGATTTAGGTTCCTTGCTAAGAACTTGGAGCCTCATGATCCTCACTATCCAGTAACCCTTGCTGATTGTTTTGAAAAAGTTACAAAAGGTAGAACTACAGCAGAGTCTATCAGGTCAGAGAGCAGTGCTGTAAATGCAAAGAGAAAATAGCCACTGTAGAATGCATCCACCATGACTCTCTGGTTGATAACATGGAGAGAAGAAAACAGTCTGTTTTGAGACTTTGTTATTTTCATTTGTTATAATCCTTCAAGCAATGTCCTAATTATTCTATGCATCTTTCTTTCAGAGATGATTATAGAATATTTTGGTCTTATTTTGAGAGTTTTATTTCAAGACAAAAGCAAATTCATGCTGAACTTTTAATTTTCTCCCAGCCATATAGTAAAAAGACCCCAGAAAACAAACTATTCAAGTGCATTTACAGAAAAAGGTGAACAAAGAAAATAAATGTAATAATTTATAATTATTTATTAATATAGTAATATTAATAATTATTTATAATATAGTAATAATGTAGGCAATATGTTTTCCTACAAATCAGGACAGAGAAAAGAACAGGATAGCAAATGGAACTTTGCTTTGTCTTAGTGTGGTGCTATTTTGAGTCTTTAGTGCATCCTTTCCAGTCTCTTGTTTTTGCTGGTCCTCTGAGTTCTTCAAAGGGCCATATAGGTTGATAAATGTCTTTATGACACTACAACCTTACCTATCTGCAAGCAAAAGCATGCCTTGCTTGCAGATCCTCCCCAGGATGAGGGCCAGGACCATAATTGACAACTACCTCCAGAGCAGCAGTCTTGAAGTAGACCTGACCCATAGAAGAGACTGCTGACCAGGTGGTGACAGTGAGAGCATTTTCAGAGCCAGGTGCAAAACAAGATCTGAAATACAAGTGAACAATAGTTCTACTAGCCCCTCAGATACTGTGGTCACTGAAAGCCTTCCTATATTCACTCAACATGACCATGTAGACCAACTTTCAACTCTGTCCTTCACTCCAGGTGGAGCACAAATGACCAGCCCTGGTGTTTTGGACTCACAAAGGTTCCCAAGTCTCTGGCTTCAACTTTTGTGAGGGTGTGGTTAGGTGTCTGCCATCACAATGATTCTTTGTCAATAAATAGACCACAGAAGCCCCATTATCCACATTCCTGCACCTGAAACAAGACCTCCACAGGATCTTGTTAGGAGGACAAACACAATGTCAGAAAACATCAGTGTATAATTTGCTACTTATTATCCTTGACAAAGCTTAGACACCACAGTAACCACAAGGCATCAAACACCACGGACAGTGATGTGTAAGAGATGAGCAGGCTCTGGGCTCCGAGTTAATTCATCTGTCAGACTTCTACCAGTTCCTTTCTAGTAAAAATAGAAGGAAAATTCCTTTTTAGTTGTGTTGTAAGGTGAATATGGGATAAGGATCATCCTGAAGACATGACTAGTTTATAAGATCTATTCTCAGATAACAAACAAAGACACATCTGTCATAATATTGTACAGGAATTAATAATAATATCTGTTGTTATTTCTCATAAATCCCAAGTAGGCTTCTGTTCAACAACAACAGAAGAGAATAAACAGGAAAAATAAAATAAACTGAAATCCAGGGTAGAAAATATCTTGAGCAAAATATTTTATAATCATTTCTAAATGAAGAGGATATGTAGTAATTAGGACATCACTTGAGGGATTATAACAAGTGAAAATAACAAAGGCACAAAACATACTGAATGCTTTTCTCTCTTCAAGTGACTCAGCTAAACATACTAGATGCATCTTGCAACTGCTAATCAAATAACAACTGCAAAAGCTACAAAATAAATAGTAGGAAGAAAATTACTACTATGCTTGATTTAAAACTCAAAAAACAGAAAAATTCTTAAGTGTTGGAAAATGCACATCACAGGTCTTTATCACTAAGGGAAAACAAAACAGCACAAAACAAGACAATTAAATCGCCTTTCAATTACTGACCTAAACAAAACAAAACAAAACAAAACAAAACAAAAAAACATCAAACATAATTGACCCCAGGAAAACAAAATCAACAAAAATCAAGTAGAAATTCCTGGTTTCTTAGGAGACTCAGTTTTGTCATGTGATAGTTTTCTGAAACTGTCTTATGAGTGTATTTTTTTTTTTCTGAAGTAGACATGTGGGAATACATTTTGCTGAGAACCTACATGTGGTGCTTTTTCTAAAAGCAGCCTGGCAAAAGCATGTGATAATTTGCTAAAGCAGATGCTTAAGCAAAACATGTGATATTTGAAAAGGGTATAAGTATAACACAGCAGTGGATGATATTGTGTGGTATTGGTTTGCCTTGCACTTTTGGCGGATCGTTGTTGAGCTTTGTTGACTCTGGTTGTGCCTGAGAATCCTGTGTGGTATTGGTTCACCTTGGCACTCTTTGCTGATCATCCTTGGTAGGAAGAAATGGACCAAATAATTTATGGTGGTGTTCTAGCAGCTTCTTGCCACTTCCACAGACCCGGACCAATTGGCAGAGCCCTGAGGTTTCTACTGGATTGAACTGCTATTGCTGATTCATGAATGGTGTTTGTGAGTGGATTGAGCAACATCTGCTGATTTGTATTAACTAAGTTGCTGATATCCTGACAATGCAGACTGGATTCAGCCCAAAGCACTGTTTCTAAACAGATCAATATCTTCCTTTGCCCTCTTTATCTTTCCTTTCCACTATCTTTGGTGGCTGGTAGGCTAGCATGGAGGTTAAAGCATTTAAGTATACTTAATAAAGTAGGTTTTGAAAAATACAAGCCTACAATAAAATAGTTTTAATAAATATGAAGTTCATAAAAATATACATAGTATAGAAAAAGACAAATGTACCGATAGAGATTGTTCAGTACATAAAAGCACATACACTCATGCTGTAAAAGGATAATGCACCACAAGTCAAACTCAAGAAACATTATGCATTAAAACCAAAATTTAAAAGAATAATGGCTGTGCTAACTGTTCATCACATTATCATTGGTAAAAATGGCACATGTTTAGATGAATATCTCTCTCCTGCTTTACCATTCAAGAGTTCAAGATGTTCCTAAACACTCTCTCCTCATTCATACCTGTCTAGCCATGTAGGATTTACCTTAATCATTAGTAAGCAAGCCTCCCCTATAGCTAAATGCCAGCCGTGTGCAATTTCTTCACAGAACCTTCTTCCAAAAGTCAACCAGAGCACAAAGCCCATTACTACCTTTGTATAGACATCAGTTCATATTTTAATCATAGCAGAGAGGGATTTATTATAAACTTTACATGCCCATCATTATAGTATATGCATACATATATATATATATATATATGTATATGTATACTATTTTGTATACATATGCATACACATACACATATACATAATATACACACATACACATATATGTATATAGGTAATTATTATACACATGTCTATCATTATCTGTTTTCTTTTGACAGCTTCAGTTTTTCACTATGTTTAATTTTTGTTTCTCTTCTCTTTTTTTTATTCGATATATTTTTTATTTACATTTCTAATGATTTCCCCTTTTCTAGCCCCCTACTCCACGAAAGTCCCGTAAATCCCCTTCTCTCCCCCTGTCGTCCCACCCACCCCTTCCCACTTCCCTGTTCTGATTTTGCTCTATACTGCTTCACTGAGTCTTTCCAAAACAAGGGGCCACTCCTCCTTTCTTCTTGTACTTCATTTGATGTGTGGATTATGTTTTGGGTATTCCAGTTTTCTAGGTTAATATCCACTTATTAGTGAGTACATACCATGATTCACCTTTTGAGTCTGGGTTACCTCACTTAGTATGATGTTCTCTAGCTCCATACATTTGCCTAAGAATTTCATGAATTCATTGTTTCTAATGGCTGAATAGTACTCCATTGTGTAGATATACCACATTTTTTTGCATCCACTCTTCTGTTGAGGGATACCTGGGTTCTTTCCAGCATCAGGCAATTATAAATAGGGCTGCTATGAACATAGAAGAGCATGTATCCTTATTACATGGTGGGGAATCCTCTGGGTATATGCCCAGGAGTGGTATAGCAGGATCTTCTGGAAGTAAGGTGCCCAGTTTTCGGAGGAACCCCCAGACTGATTTCCAGAGTGGTTGTACCAATTTGCAACCCCACCAGCAGTGGAGGAGTGTTCCTCTTTCTCCACACCCTCTCCAACACCTGCTGTCTCCTGAATTTTAATCTTAGCCATTCTGACCAGTGTAAGGTGAAATCTCAGGGTTGTTTTGATTTGCATTTCCCTAATGACTAATGAAGTTGAGCATTTTTTAAGATGCTTCTCTGCCATCCGAAGTTCTTCAGTTGAGAATTCTTTGTTTAACACTGTACCCCATTTTTCAATAGGGTTGTTTGGGTTTCTGGAGTCTAACTTCTTGAGTTCTTTATATATATTGGATATTAGCCCTCTATCTGATGTAGGATTGGTGAAGATCTTTTCCCAATGTGTTGGTTGCCGATTTGTCCTCTTGATGGTGTCCTTTGCCTTACAGAAACTTTGTAATTTTATGAGGTCCCATTTGTCAATTCTTACTCTTAGAGCATATGCTATTGGTGTTCTGTTCAGAAACTTTCTCCCTGTACCGATGTCCTCAAGGGTCTTCCCCAGTTTCTTTTCTATTAGCTTCAGAGTGTCTGGCTTTATGTGGAGGTCCTTGATCCATTTGGATTTGAGCTTAGTACAAGGAGACAAGGATGGATCAATTCGCATTCTTCTGCATGCTGACCTCCAGTTGAACCAGCACCATTTGTTGAAAAGGCTATCTTTTTTCCATTGGATGTTTTCAGGCTCTTTTTTGAGGATCAAGTGGCCATAGGTGTGTGGGTTCATTTCTGGATCTTCAATCCTGTTCCATTGATCCTCCTGCCTGTCACTGTACCAATACCATGCTGTTTTTAACACTATTGCTCTGAGGTCAGGGATACTGATTCCCCCAGACTTTCTTTTGTTGCTGAGAATAGTTTTAGCTATCCTAGGTTTTTTGTTATTCCAGATGAATTTGATAATTGCTCTTTCTAACTCTGTGAAGGATTGAGTTGGGATTTTGATGGGTATTGCATTGAATCTGTATATTGCTTTTGGCAAAATGGCCATTTTAACTATATTGATTCTACTGATCCATGAGCATGGAAGGTTTTCCCATTTTTTTGAGGTCTTCTTCCATTTCCTTCTTCAGAGTCTTGAAGTTCTTGTCATACAGATCTTTCACATGTTTGGTAAGAGTCACTCCAAGATACTTTATTCTGTTTGTGGCTATTGTGAAGGGTGTCATTTCCCTAATTTCTTTCTCAGCCTGTTTAACCTTTGAGTATAGGAAGGCCACTGATTTGCTTGAGTTGATTTTATAACCTGCCACTTTGCTGAAGTTGTTTATCAGCTGTAGGAGCTCTCTAGTGGAGTTTTTTGGGTCACTTAGGTAGACTATCATGTCATCTGCAAATAATGATAGCTTGACTTCTTCCTTTCCAATTTGTATCCCTTTGACCTCCTTATGTTGTCAAATTGCCTGAGCTAGTACCTCAAGTACAATATTGAAAAGATAAGGTGAAAGGGGGCAGCCTTGTCTAGTCCCTGATTTTAGAGGGATTGCTTCAAGTTTCTCTCCATTTAGTTTGATGCTGGGTACCGGTTTGCTGTATATTGCTTTAACTATGTTTAGGTATGGGCCTTGAATTCCTGTTCTTTCCAAGACTTTAAGCATGAAAGGATGCTGAATTTTGTCAAATGCTTTTTCAGCATCCAATGAAATGACTGTGCGATTTTTTTCTTTGAGTTTGTTTATGTAGTGGATTGCATTGATGGATTTCCGTATATTGAACCAACCCTGCATTCCTGGGATAAAGCCTACTTGATCATGGTGGATGATCATTTTGATGTGTTCTTGGATTTGGTTGGCAGGAATTTTATTGAGTATTTTTGCATCGATGTTCATAAGGGAAATTGGTCTGAAGTTCTCTTTTTTTGTTGGATCTTTGTGTGGTTTTGGTAACAGCGTAATTGTGGCTTTGTAGAAGGAATTGGGTAGTGTTCCTTCTATTTCTATTTTGTGGAATAGTTTGAAGAGTATTGGTGTTAACTCTTCTTTGAAGGTCTGATAGAATTCTGCACTGAAACCATCTGGTCCCTGTGCTTTTTTTGGTTGGAAGACTTTCTATGACTCCTTCTATTTCTTTAGGCATTATGGGACTGTTTAGATGATCAATTTGGTCCTGATTTAATTTTGGTATTTGGTATCTGTCAAGGAAATTGTCCATTTCCTCCAGATTCTCCAGTTGTGTTGAGTACAGGCTCTTGTAGTAGCATCTGATGATTTTTTGGATTTCCTCAGTTTCCGTTGTTTTATGTCCCTTTTCATTTCTAAGTTTGTTAATTTGGATACTTTCTCTGTGCCCTTTGGCCACTCTGGCTAAAGGTTTATCTAACTTGTTGATTTTTTCAAAGAACCAGCTCCTGGTTTTGTTGATTCTTTGTATGGTTCTCTTTGTTTCTACTTGATTGATTTCAGCCCTGAGTTTGATGATTTCCTGCCTTGTACTCCTCCTGGGTGAAATAGCTTCTTTTTGTTCCAGGGCTTTCAGGTGTGTCATTAAGCTGGTAATGTATGCTCTCTCCATTTTCTTTTTGGAGGCACTCAGGGCTATGAGTTTTCCTCTTAGCACTGCTTTCATTGTGTCCAATATATTTGGGTATGTTGTGTCTTCATTTGCATTGTGTTCTAAAAAGTCTTTAATTTCTTTATTTCTTCCTTGACCAAGGTATCATTGAGTAGAATATTGTTCAGTTTCCACGTGTATGTGGGTTTTCTGTTGTTTTTTTTTTTGCTATTGAAGACCACTTTTACTCCATAGTGATCTGATAGGAGGCATGGGATTAGTTCGATCTTCTTATATTTGTTGAGGTCTGTCTTGTGACCAATTATATGGTCGATTTTGGAGAAGGTACCATGAGGTGCTGAGAAAAAGGTATATTCTTTTGCTTTAGGATAGAATGTTCTATATATATCTGTTAAATCTAATTGGTCCAAAGCTTCAATTAGTTTCATTGTGTCCCTGTTTAGTTTCTGTTTTCCTGATCGGTCCATTGAGGAAAGTGGAGTGTTGAAGTCCCCCACAATTATTGTGTTAGGTGCAATGTGTGCTTTGAGCTTTAATAAAGTTTCTTTTATGAAAGACAGTGTCCTTGCATTTGGAGCATAGATGTTCAGGATTGAGAGTTCTTGTATTTTTCCTTTGACCAGGAAGAAGTGTCCCTCAGAGTCTCTTTTGATGACTTTGGGTTGAAAGTCAATTTTATCTGATATTAAAATGGCTATTCCAGCTTGTTTCCTGAGACCATTTGCTTGTAAAATTGTCTTCCAGCCTTTTACTCTAAGGTAGTGTTTGTCTTTGACCCTGAGGTATGTTTCCTGTAAGCAGCAAAATGTAGGGTCCTGTTTACGTATCCAGTCAGTTAGTCTATGTCTTTTTATTGGGGCATTGAGTCCATTGATGTTAAGAGATATTAAGGAATAGTGATTGTTACTTCCTGTCATTTTTGACATTATTTTCTAAATTTGATTGGCTAACTTCTTTTGGGTTTGATGAGAGGTTACTATCTTGCTTTTTCCAGGGTGAAGTTTCCCTCCTTGTATTGGTGTTTTCCTCCTATTATCCTTTGTAGGGATGGGTTTGTGGATAGATATTGGGTAAACTTGGTTTTGTCATGGAATATCTTAGTTTCTCCATCTATGTTGATTGAGAGTTTTGCTGGATATAGTAGTTTTGGCTGCCATTTGTGTTCTCTTAGAGTCTGCATGAGATCTGCCTAGGATCTTCTAGCCTTCATAGTCTCAGGTGAAAAGTCTGCTGTGATTCTGATAGCTCTTTCTTTATATGTTACTTGGCCTTTTTCTCTTACTGCCTTTTGTACAGAGCCATATTGGGGCAGTCATGCACTTGGTCTGAGTTTGACTTAGGTCCAGGACAATCCCTGACTTAGGGCAGGAATCTGCCTTTAGCACATAATAGGGAAGTAGGTTAAAGCAGGATTTTTATCCTTGGGTAGAGTGCTAAGAGTGTACTTGAATATGGTCAAGGTTAACTTCTCCCAGGTAGCCAGGATCCTGCTCCACCTAGGGTGGAGTGCTCGAAGTAAAGGTTAAGTTCATCGTTCCTCCAGGTCTAGGAATTCCTGAATTAAGCAGGTGACCCACCCAGCTGCCAGAGCAGTCAAGACAAGGACCTCCAAGAGAAGCTAGACAACTTCCACCGGAACTCAGCCTGGAGTCTGGGGGGAAGGGTTTGCCCAAACTGTTAAAAGGTCTGGCGCCATTAAAGTTTCTGGCTTTGATCAGTGAATATTGTCTTAGCCATACTTCTTTTCGCCCCTTCCCTATTTATCCCTCAGCTTCTGTTCCAGAAACCCACTTCGTAATAGCTGCAGGCAGCTATGGACCCCAACAGCCTTTAATATTCTTTCTTTGTTTAGTACATTTGGTGTTTTGATTATTATGTGACGGGAAGTATTTCTGTTCTGGTCCAGTCTGTTTGGAGTTATGTAGGCTTCTTGTATATTCATGGGCATCTCTCTCTTTAGGTTAGGGAAGTTTTCTTCCATAATTTTATTGAAGACATTTGCTGGCCCTTTAAGTTGTAAATCTGCACTCTCATCTATGCCTGTAATCCTTAGGTTTGGTCTTCTCATTGTGTCCTGGATTTCCTGGATATTTTGGGTTACAAGCTTTTTGCATTTTGCATTTTCTTTAACTGTTGAGTCCATGGTTTCTATGGTATCTTCAGCATCTGAGATTATTTCTTCTATCTCTTGTATTCTGTTGTTGATATTTGCATCTCTGTCTCCTGATTTCTTCCCAAGGCTTTCTATCTCCAAAGTTGTCTCCCTTTGAGTTTTCTTAGTTGTTTCTACTTCTGATTTTAGATCCTAGATGGTTTTGCTTAGCTCCTTCACTTGCTTGTTTGTGCTTTCCTGTAATTCTTTAAGAGATTTTTGTGTTTCCTCTTTCATGACCCCAGCCTGTTGACCAAAGTTCTCCTTTATTTCTTTAAGTGTTTTTTGCGTTTCCTCATTATTGGCTTTTGTATTCTCCTGGATTTCTTTCAATGATTTTTGTGTTTCCTTTGCAAGGGCTTCTAACATTTGATCCATTTTCTCCTAAATTTCTTTAAGTATGTCCTTCATGTGTTCCTGTACCAGCATCATGACCAGTGATTTTAAATCCAAATCTTGTTTTACTGGTGTGATGGGGTATCCAGGACATGCTGGTAAAGGAGAAATGGGTTCAGATGTTGCCATATTGCCTTGATTTCTGTTAGTGACGCTCCTGCGTTTGCCTTTTGCCATCTAGTTCTCACTGGTGTTAGTTGGTCTTGTCAATGCTGGACTCACCAGTGCAAGCTGCCCCTTCCCAGGTGGCCTCTGGTGCACAGCTTACCTCCTGCACTGCCTGGAAGCAGGCTGCTGTTGCCCAGGCTGTTCAGATCCCGAAGCAGACACCTGAAGGCTCCCGCTGGGGCCTGCTAGATTCACTGAGCACACCGACTTCTCCCCGCTGGCCGCCCGGAAGCCCCTCTTGCCTCTTGCAGGACCTGGAGATCTTGTTTCTCTTCTCTTAAAATTCAATACAGCCCTGATATTTCACCTTACACCAGTCAGAATGGCTATGATTAGAAATTCAGGAGACAGCAGGTGTTGGAGAGGATGTGGAGAAAGAGGAACACTCCTTCATTGCTGGTGGGGTTGCAAACTGGTACAACCACTCTGGAAATCAGTCTGGCTGTTCCTCTGAAAACTGGGCACCTCACTTCCAGAAGATCCTGCTATACCACTCTTGGGCATATACCCAGAGGATTCCCCACCATATAATAAGGATGCATGCTCTACTATGTTCATAACAGCCCTATTTATAATTGCCAGATGCTGGAAAGAACCCAGGTATCCCTCAACAGAAGAGTGGATGCAGAGAATGTGGTAAATCTACAAGATGGAGTATTATTCAGCTTCGTGAAATTCTTAGGCAAATGTATGGAGCTAGAGAACATCATAATAAGTGAGGTAACCCAGACTCAAAAGGTGAATCATGGTATGCACTCACTAATAAGTGGATATTAACCTAGAAAACTGGAATACCCAAAACATAATCCGTACATCAAATGAGGTACAAGAAGAAGGGAGGAGTGGCCCCTTGTTCTGGAAAGACTCAGTGAAGCAGTATTCGGCAAAACCAGAACGGGAAAGTGGGAAGGGGTGGGTGGGAGGACAGGAGGAGAGAGGGGGGCTTATGGGACTTTCAGGGAGTGGGGGCTAGAAAAGGGGAAATCATTTGAAATGTAATTAAAAAATATACCGAATAAAAAAATTCAACACAGCGAAAGAAATTATTCTTTTAAATTTTATTTATTCACAAGTATGTGTTTCCATCTGTGTGAGTCTGCTGTGTGTGTGTGTGTGTGTGTGTGTGTGTGTGTGTGTGTGTGTGAATAGTATTCATGTGAAGGTAAAGATAGCTATGGGAGTCAATTATTTTTCTTTTTTTCTACTATAAATGTTTGTGGGATTAAACTTAGCTTGTCCAGCTTTATGGACAGCATCTTTTAAATACTGAGTCAACTTGCCAGCAGAGGAAATTATTCTTTTACTCATTATACCTCCCTGGTATTTGAATGATGGACTAAACTAAATAACTATGCATATAACTTGCATAGAAATGTCAAGAAAATATATGGTTATCCAAAAATATAAATTATCATTATTAATTTCACATGAAAAAACAATGTTAATTAAAGTTAATGGCAAAGCAACATGATGGACACCTGGAAAGTAAGAGACACAAAGACCAAAATGAAAGAAAAATGTCAGCACACAAACCCATGTGTGGTAGAGAATGTCTGTAATTGCAACACTGGACAGACTGAGACATGATGACTGACATCAATTGGAGGGCACTCTCTACTACATATTGAATTCCAGGCAATCTTGAGCTAGGGAGTGAGAACATAAATCAGAAATACTAATGTGGTAAATGGAATAGATGATCTACTGTGCAAACCAACAAGATGTAAACTTAAATAAATACGCTAATTTTATTTCTGGACTGTGATAAACTATTCCACTGAAAAGAAATTTAGGGAAAACAAATTTGTTCTGGCTTACAATTGCAGATGGTAGACTACCCTTGCAAAAAGCTCTCAGAGATGGGTGCTTGGTTACCTGCTTCTTCTCTCAGGTACAGTGCAGAGCCAAGCCTATGGAGTGGTACTACCCATAATTTGCTCATTTTCCTGTACTATTCACAATCAAGACAATCCAATCAGATCTAAAAACAAACACAAATTTATTATTGAGACTGTGACTTTAGGCTATGTTAAGTTGTCATGGAAACCACCCCACTAAGACATAAGTCTGAAGGATTAGGTCAATGTATACAAGTACATGTTATCATTTGTAGAAGATGTAATAGAAAGTAACAAATAGAATGGTCTCAGAAGGACTCTAGTGGATCACATGAGGGTAATATAAAATACTTGATTCTGAGATCCTCCTTTCCTCCTTTTGAAGGAACAAGATTGGTTATATATGTTCCTTTCACATAAGAAAGCTTCCTCTTCCCTGCCCTTATCCATTCAGAAAGTATTCTACATGCTATAGCTTTACAGAGTTTATAGAAGTCACAGACTCCGAGCAGTTTATGCTTACTCTTAGTCACCAGATTCTGTTTTTCTCTCAGGCAGCAGGCCCTAGTTCAAACCTAACAAAATAAAATAAAAAAAAAAAAGAACAAATAAAAGGAGATCTTTATTATGATACCATTCTGTTGGGGAACCCTTGCTATCAAGGTAGCAGTCCCCAGGACTGGCTGACTTTCTGAGCTTGGTACCTTTCACTGGGTGGCTTCCCCGTCCCTGCCTATCTTTTTCTGGAGAGTGTTCCTAAACACAGTTGTCTGCCTTTTCTGGAACTGTCTGAAAAGTGACCATATACTGGGCTTTCTGCAAGGTTGCATAACTCAGCACACATCCTAATTAGGTGCTGTACTATAACCAACCAGCCTCTCCTGCTCCCTTGATGCTATGATCTATTAGCCCTTTCTATCTGTACTCCTGAAAAAGGCCCTTATCCAATTTTTCACCAAACTCAGAAAGCTATCCAGTCATAGGGGACTGCTTCTTTAATAGCAAGCTTACCCAATATCTCCTACGGTTTTATTTTGGAGGTGTCATCATGAGCTTCAATGGTTGTAAAACCTGTATTGTAGAGGTTCAGGGACTGATCGTGAACCATAACTTTGTTGATGACAATTCTAGCAATGATGGTAATCTGTTGTCAGAGCAACTATAAGGCAAGGAGAAAGCATCAAAATGAAACATAACATGATTAAAAGGCTTAAAAATGGTAGGCACCAAGAAAAATTGGAGGGGTGGGGAGTCTTTTGTTGATAATAAATGAATAAGGCATGACATAATCGTCTAAAACTACTTTGTGGGAACATGGGAGGGGGCAATTTCATAGTGGGGGAAAATGTAGAATGTTGACCAAGTTCAGTAAGAATAGTCTGTTTTGCTTGCTATCTGGATTGTGGTATCATCTGGCATTAGGGAGATGTAGGCCCAGTTGAAGCAGTCTCTGAGGCTAGGCTGGAGCACCTGTAAGTAACTGAATTGGATATGTCCTGGATACATGTTTTGAGTAAATATCTTGACTTGACAAGATGCTGGGACAGATACATATGTAAAGGATAGAAGATAAAGTTAATCAGGTTCGGGGGGAAAACATTTGTTGGGTGTACACTTGAAACTTTTAAACTCATTGTCTTTGCAGTTGGAGGGGGTTGGGCATACCAGCGCCAGGGAAAAGAGAATAGATCCCACCCATAGAAATAGGCAGCTGGGGAGGTAAACAGGCTGTTGATTGACTGTACTTACCTGGAGTCCGTTTGACCTCTGAGAGGTGAATCCAAGTGGATTCCCCGAAAAAGGAGATACTTTTTAGACATGTTAGTATTACTACTATTTAATATAAATGGTCTGAACTTTGAAGTCACAATATAACAGAAGCATAAGTCTGAAGCATTTTTTATATATTCCTTTTATATAACTTTACCTGCTTTCTTATAACCATCCAAAATTTTTAAATGTCCTCTAAGCTTCCTAACTTGCATTTATCAACTTCAAAATAACACCTTCATAGACCCTCAAACATTTTCTCTTTCACTCCCATATAAATCACATTCAGATCATCTTTCTAATTTTCCTTAATCCTCAACCTTCTTAACTTGCATTTACCAAGTGTCTTAGTTATAATTTTAATTCTGTGAAATGCTGTAGATGTCATGACTAAGGCAAGTCATATAAAGGACAACATTTAATTAGGGCTGGATTACAGGTTCAGAGGCTCAATCCATTATCATCAAGGCAGGAGCATGGCAGCATCCAGGCAGGTACGGTACAGGAGGAGCTGAGGGTTCTACATCTTCAGCTGAAGGCTCCTAGCCAAATACTGGCTTCCAGGCAGCTAGCATGAGGGTCTTAAAGCCCACACACCCATAGTAACACACCTACTCCAATAAGACCATAGGTAATCCTCTAAGGCCATATCTTCTAATAGTGCCACTCCCTGGGATGAGTATATACAAATCATCAGAACAATCTCAAAACACCTGCTTGTATTCTCAAATACTTTCTTAGAAGTTTTTGTATCCTCTGACTTTACATAAACTTTAAACTTATTCCTATATAATCATTCACTATTCACCATGAGACACATGTGGTTGATCATATAGTCAAATTTCCAATATACTGTACAGCTGTTTTTCAAATTTAGTATTAGCAGGTATGAGACACAAAAACAAATATAGTTCACACCCCTTCGAACCTTTATACAACTCCCTACATAAACCGAGGTCAGGCTTTTCACCATCTGAGCCTCTAGTTCAGTCAGACAACTTTATTTTAGATAAGCTACTTTTCCCTTCTTTTCACTTTCCCAGTCTCCTGCCTTCTCTTGGTTTTCAGACAACATAAAAACTTCCATCAAAATCCTTCTCTTGGTTTCTTTCAAGAGTCTATATATATTAAGTCATTTCATGGGTCTTTGCTATCTTGACATGATACAGTGGAAACACTGCAAAAGGAAAAAATCAAAAGAAGAGAGAGGATAATATACATGTAAGGCAATGTCAGGACAGGAAAGGGTTAATAATTTGGGACTGGGTGGCAAGGACCTTAGCTAAGGGAGGTATTATCACAATGCCATAAATTGTATTGTAGCTTATTTGGTTATCAACAGTGTAGAATTTAGCTTTAGGAAAGGGTGGTTGGTGTGTCTCATTGGGCTGAAAGGAGGGGACATTTTGATGAATTTTATTATGGGGAAATTTAAAGATTAAATTGTTTGTTTAAACAACAGTCTCTCTTTGGTGGTTTTTCCAGTCCTGGTGGGGTGGTAATCAACCATGAAATCCTAGAGCTAGAAACTCCCATCATGGACACAAGCACAGGAGCAGGTAGAACCAGCCAAGAGACTCTTAACTGTGTTGATGGTGCCAGGATTTTATGAAGATCTTCCTCCATTTTTGTATGTTACTCAAGAGCACAGCTTTGCTGGTTCCAAGATAAAGAGACTTTTGTGATGGAGTCCTATGGAGTACAGAGTTGCTGGGTGGGGGGACAGGAAGCAGATGGGGTTGAGGACCTACAGTTTTCCAATTTGAGGAAGTGTTTTAAGTGATGAACTATTATTCCTCATGATAGAAAAGAGAAGAAGGGTGCCAAGGATGCTTTCCATTCCCTAGGCAATTCTTCCCCAGGGGATTCTCATGGCTCTGCCTTTCCACAGATGTAAGAAACTGACAGCTGTCCCAAAGACTAATGGCCTTTAAATAGGCTGCTGCATCACCAATTTTGTTGTTTGTTTTATATTTTATTTTATTTTATTTTATTTTAATTTTTATGAAAGGCTAAAAGTTTATTGCCTGTGCCCTGGTGTAGAAAGAGAGTAGGGCAATCTTTGCCTAGTATCACCAGGTAGCCGCGCTTACCAAGAGGTGTCACTTTTTCTGCAAAGGGTATCTAGAACTACGGGAAGGCACAATCCCAAAGGAAAGCAAAGAAAGGAAAGTAGATGACCTATCCTAAAGTGGGATGGTCACGCTAAAGTGACACTACCGTTTGAGGTTACACTCACAAACTCTGTACATTCCATGGGTCCTTGTTCAAGCACCATATATGGACACCTACCACCCCTTCTCCCTAGAGGACGGTCTCTAAGGGAAAAGGGTGTCCACACCACTCATCCTACAGCAGGAAAGCAGATGTGCGGCAAGATTTAGGAATCAGTTGCTAAAAAAAAGGAACTTATAAATTGGCCATATGGAAAATAAGTAGACATTAGTAATGCATACTGAAATTCATAAATAATGCCTGTTATTTGCTTTTTCAAATACTACTTTCACAGTTAAAGGCTCCATTTCTTAATCATTTATAGTTTTTATTGTTTAATTTTGCCCCCTCTCATACTTACAATTGGTTTGTGCAAATGAACCACTGAGTCACTTTTCTTTAATTCTGAAATCAATGAAGATCTTTCCCCTTTTTGGTGGATTTTGAGTTTGGAAGTTTGCATGGAGGTGAACTGAGATAATTAATGTTACAAAAACATTTAGGAAAACCTACAGCAAAGCCAAAAGAATATGCTACTTAATCTCTTATCCATGTGACCTGTGGTGTCCGAGTTGGTAGAAACTTTAGAATTTCATGATTATTAATTTCAGACAGTATTTCCACATCTACAGAGTGACTCTGGGATCCTTCGTATTCATTGGAAGCTTCACAAGGCCCCTCTATATCTGGTTCCCTGACCAAAATAGTATTATTAGGGTCCTGGGGATTTTGACTGGATCTGAAGATGGGATGTACACAGGTGAAAGCATTAAGACTAGTGAGCAATGCACCCCTCCCTGTTACACCCCCCACCCCCCCACCCCCGCCGCCCTGCACACAGTTACTGAACTGCCCTGGAGAAAATTTTCTGAATCTGTGAACTACTGAAAAATGTGGGCAAAGTTGTGGCCAACATGTTTCACTGGGATTGGTTGATAAGATTACTCTTATAAACTGGTTGTTTTTTAAATATAGATTTTATTTTATATCAAATTATGAATATGCATGTGTATGTCTGACTGCGTATGAATATGCACATATGAGTTCAAGTGCCTGCAGAGAACAGAAGACTCCGTTTCCTTGGAACTGGAGATACAGATGATTGTGTGCCACTTTTTATGGGTGCTTAAACCAAGCACATAACTTCATAAATGATACACTGTATTTTCTTTTTTTTTTTAATTTTTTTATTCGATATAATTTATTTACATTTCAAATGATTTCCCCTTTTCTAGCCCCCCCACTCCCCGAAAGTCCCGTAAGCCCCCTTCTCTTCCCCTGTCCTCCCATCCACCCCTTCCCACTTCCCCGTTCTGGTTTTGTCGAATACTGCTTCACTGAGTCTTTCCAGAACCAGGGGCCACTCCTCCTTTCTTCTTGTATTTCATTTGATGTGTGGATTATGTTTTGGGTATTCCAGTTTTCTAGGTTAATATCCACTTATTAGTGAGTGCATACCATGATTCACCTTTAACTGTGGAGCTATCTCTCCAGCCCTTAACTAGTTGTTAAATGTATTAACTTTGAAGGTCAAAATGATGGCAAATTTACAAGCTGTTCAGCTTTCTATTTTTGTATCTAAATAACAGTTCAAATGCAGCTGCTTGATTTTCTCATGGTTTGTACCCCAGTCCCCAGAATCTAGTTATAGGTCATCTTTCTCTACAAACTGATATTTTATGGAGAGCACTAGTATTTCCACTGTCCCTGGAACTTTGATTTTCTGAGAGTTAACTATCTCTGAAACCTATAACATTTAATTCGGGCAGGCAAGAAGCATGGCCAAGTCTAGGCAAACATGCTAGGGCAGGTCAAGGAGCTGAGAGTTCTATATCTAGATCCAAAGGCAGTAAAGAGGAGATTCTAAGAGTTCCTACACAGTTCCTCCAATAAAGTCACAACCAATCCAACATGACCACAACTCCTTATAGTGCCACTTTCCACGAGTCAAGCATATTCGAATAACCAAACCATAGTTGCGTATATTTATAGAATATAATATTCTACACAAATGCAAATATTGGTATTTCTATAGGAGATTGGTAAAATCACAATAATTATCATATGCATTGCAACAAGCATTGCAATTTTTTTGTGCTAACATAGAAAGTCCTCTTAGCTAATTAGTGTATCTAGTGTTAACTGTAGTGACCTTGACATTGCAATGGGTATCAGAAGTCATTTTTCCTAAGGAACTACCGTCACATGAATTGACTGAACCTTTCATTTTCTATACTCATCCCCTGCCTCTGGTATTTATTTTATTCTCTGTATCAGAAAAAAAGTAAACACCTTCCAGACATGTTTAATGGTTTATTACCCAACTGGAAATCCTGTGATGGTGTTAGAGACTCATGAAGTTGTAGTTGGAGCAGCTATTATAGGAAAAGTGTGAACTGGAGTCTGGCTGTTTAGTAGATACATGGCTTCACCCTTATCCTCCACATTGCTTGCTCCTCCTCATGATTAAGTTTTAGTTAAAGATCAAATCCCACAAAGCCTCTTATCCACAGTCCTAAACACAGCCTCTCATCCACAGCACCACATCTGACATGTATTTTATCTTTGCTGTACTCAGCACATCCAGAAAATGCATTTCTGTCTTATATATTTATTGTTTATCTAAAAGCTTACATTTCTTTGGGGGAAAGAATTGTTGTTGCTCCCCTACAGAGCTAGAAGAGTGCTCCAGACATGTTTGAAAGTTGTGTGTTGGGTAGTCTGTCTGTTGACACTTGTTGAGAGTTTATTATTTGCTTTATGGTCACCAAACATACTTACTTCTAGATTGTTTTCTCTAAATGTATAATAATAGCAGCATTAACAGCAATATCATTTTATTGGAAAATTTGATGTTTGAATAATTAATAAGTGACAAAGACCATAACATTATTATAGAGCAGATATAGGTTCTGCAGCCAAGTTGATCTATCACTCTGATAGACTAATTCACAAACCAGAACCCTTGATGAATGTGAAAGATGTAAAAAAGGGAATATACTTTATGTGTGCAGATATTTAGGCAGTATAGATTTAATAAGATGACACATTAACTTACTTTTTCCTCTCTCATATACATGCATATGGGTGTGTCATATATATGTGAAAACATTACAATTATAAATCAGAAGATTATTTCAGTCAAGTTGAAGATGGGAAGAGGTGTGTGGCATTGTTATTATTCTAATATTTGTAATTTAGAATGTGCTGCAGATTTTGAAGTTAAATTTCCTTCATTAATTATTCCCTGTCATGTTGCCGTGGTTACAATTACTCATAGTAACTGAAGCTGTCTGATATTGAGACAGAGCATGAAGAATACTGGGTCAGATTTCCACTGAGTTACATGGAATGGAAATTTTATCATCTTGCAATTTAAGGCTCTCCAAATTCCCCTAAAATGTTTTTATTAGCAATGTAACACATAAGGGAAATGCACATTTGGATAATTTTAATTTAGTTATCACAAATTTTTCTCTAAATTTGTGCCACTTATTTATATCCTACTACATTTGCCTTTATCAACAGTTTTATTCAGCCACATACCCTTGTACTTGACATGCATTTTAAAAGAGACTTTATTCAGTGTGTTCCTGCTTAGGAAGTATTAAGAAACAGATTTTTAAGCAGCAAAGGTACCACATAATTTCACCAAATGTAATATATAAATGTGATAATTTAACCTGCTGCAAGAAAGAAGTTTCGTTTCCCTTTGCCTCTCTCCAATATGTAAGGTACAGAGCATTTGAATATTCCTGATGTAGTTTCAACAACTATGCACGTATGATCAGAAGAAGTGAAATTAAAGGAAGAACATGAAGATGATCTCACTCATGTCTCTATGTGTGGGAAAACTTGAATTTTATTTTTTTCCCTCAAACCTTATGTGCAAAGTACCTGAATAAGTGCCATGTAGCTGGTTCACAAGTACAAGGGTCCCAACCTTGCAATGAAGCCATGTCATGCCCCTATTGTTTTTAATTATAATGGTATTATTATTTAATATAACACAAACTTTAGTATGATATTATTTAACTTTATTACTATTATCACTAAGAGTCATATTGGGGCTCAAACCCAAGTCTGTTCACATGTTTGAAGAAAAACCATCAAGCAACTTGCTTGAAACCATGTTGTTTTTATTTCCTATCAAATATTTTTATTTTAGTGTTAGTACTCATCTCTCATTTAGTGATAAAAATATTAGTGCCACCTACCTAGTGTTTATTGTAACAATGACAAAATCTTTGAGAGTTGTATTATGCACAATTTTGTTTCTCAGTAGGAACTCGCAATAGCTATATTCTATAAGGATTTGGAAATGTGCTTCAAAAAGCTATAGATATCAAGAAGGATAGATTTCAATATCATAAAAGCTCATTGTGGGTTTTCAGGGGATATTTGTAACAAAATTTGTATTATATGGATAGCTGAATATATATCTGTGAGCAAAAGAAAGCTACAGAAAGCTTACATCTACTCCAGGACATGGCCATGTGTGTTGCAGGGACCTTGTGTGAGGGAGAGTGAGGATCATTTCTTGCTGTTCATGGCACCTTTGTTCCTCAATTCTGTTTTCTTAATACTTCCTAAGCAGAGATGCACCAAAGAAGTCTGTTTTTAAAATCATGTCAAGTACAATGCTGTGTGGTTAAGTGAGATAGTTGATAAAGGCAAATGTAGTAGTGTAGAGATAAGTGGCACCAATTTAGAATAAAATTTGTGATAGCTAAATTAAAATTATCCAAATGTACATTTCCCTTATGTGATATATTGCTAATAAAAACATTCTAGGTGAATGTGGAGAGCTCTAAATTGGAAGCAATTCTTTCTTGCTATTTCTTTCTTGGTTTCTGATATATGTTCTTGCTCAAAATCCGCCAAAGTTTTTGTACGACCACTTTGTAAATGTAAGCAGTGGTGAAATCACATATCTCCCAAAGTTAGCACTTATAACCAAGGTTGTGAAGAGAGCAGAGCATGAAGGGCTGAGAGGAGAAGCTACAGCACAGGAAATTCCATACAATTTCACTCAATTTTTCAAATTCACTGATGCATCCTGTTTCACCTGGGACAGCCTTAACAATGAGGTTGAAACTTAAGAAGATCTCCTGGCATTTGACAATAAACTACAATCACTTGGGAATTGCTTATCCAGCTCCTTTTGAGGTCTAGCTATGACTGAATTCAATACTTACAATCTTCTTGATTAGAAAGTGGATTAATGGCTCAAAGTACAAAACTGAACAGATGTGGTTCCAGGCTCTGTCAGGCAGATGTACCAGAGCAGTCAGCAGCATGGTTTAATGGTAGACAAGAACTTCCTCAGAAACCTAGGCGAGGAAATAGGGATACATTTAATTGAGACAAATCTTAATTGTCTTTTCTGGGCATCTCACATGTGTCAAATACACTGTTACATTGCTTTGGACTCATTTCAGTGACATTTCAACTTCAACCTTTTATGAAAGACAGAGCTTCTGCTCTTGGGTCAGAAAGCAACCATTCTCTCTTCCGTGAGGAAGGTCAGGGCTCTAAGACAGGAGCTGTAAACATTCCCTTAAACACTTTCCATGATATTTAGGCAGAAAAATGAAGAAAAGATGTTTGTAATGGTTTCATTTTTGGCATAGTGAATAATGCACACTTGGCCTCTCATGTAGAATCCTTGTGTCTTCTAATGGAAGATATACAAATATGACAGAGTAATTTGTAACCCTGTAGGATGACTACATCACTCTTCTTAGAAAGGCTTCAAAACCGAGTCTCCATAGCTATGGTAAAACCACCAGATTTGAATAGTACCCTGGAAAAGATGATGTCAGTCTTAGAGAAGCCAGATTCTCTCATTGTGAATTCCCAGAATCCACAGCACATGTGAATTCCAATGAACAAATACAATGGAAATAAAATTAAAGTTGTTAGTCAGCATCTGACATGAGGCTATAAACAGAAATGTTTGCAAAAATACATTTACCACATGAAAGACATACATGTTTAATAAGAAACTGTAAATTCAAAGAAGTTGAGAAAATTGTGTTTGCATCATATAGACCAGATACATTCAATTGTTTTAATGTGTGTTCTTTCATGTAAGTCATAAAAGCAAGATTTCCAAAAAATAGAATGTACATTATTGAATCTTAACAGAAACATCTTGACAGTGATTATGGCCAACTAACACTCATAAGAGAAAATATATTAATACCACAGGAGAGCCAGCCTAGCTCTCTCTAGAGCTAGTTCTCTCAGCCTAGATCTCTCTAGAACCCGTCAGAGATGAGTTCTGTGCTAGATCTGCCCTTAATAACATAAATGCAGACTTTCTTTCCTCAACCATCTGGGTATGGCAGTATTTTGATTAAAAGAAGGAAAAAACCCTATTTTACTAAAGTTTAATACACACAAGTCTGGAGTTTCTACTGGAAGAAAAAATAGAGATGAATAATAGATTTATGGTTGCTAATAAAATTTATCAATAACTGGAATTCCTAAACATGTGCAGAGAAACAAGTGCCTGTACTTAAAACTTCATTTAATATTTCTATCACCTAAGCATAGTGACTGTTAATGAATTAGTTTGGAGTCATTAAGAAAGTAAATTTCAGAAAACTAATTCTGGCATATGACAGAGACAAGATTGAAGGATTAGTCAGGGAAAATATGCCCAAATATTATGAGTTCCATCATTATATATGAATTAGTATAAAAATGAGGAAATTCCAATTGAGAATTGATTTCAATCATGCTTCTTTATTTAGATATTATAGGAATTAACTCCATTAGCTAATTAAAAATTGCAATAATGTAATTGCAATACATTTTCATTTGGTGAAAACAAAGATCATTTATTCCTTTGATAAACATTTTGTCAAAGAACTTACTATAGGCAGCGTATGAGGTGAGATTAATATGGTCTGTTTCAGCTGTTGTTTGTTGAAGTTTGAAATCCCACCAAACCAGAAGTGCATGTTTTCTTAAAAGTCCTATAATTTGAGAACATTTTAACGTTACCCTATAAAATTATAGTTGAAAATAAAATCTATCATCGTAATCTCAGATCAAAAATGAAGAACGTCACTCTATATGTTTAGTTAGTCTATGAAGATTATAAAATCACAGGGATATTAGAGATGGATGATATGACTGACGGTATTGTTTATTTACTACTTTGTAATTCTAGAATAAAGAACTCTATATTCCTCAACCTAAAGGACTTACCTTAAATGAGAACTGTTATTTACATATGTTATGCAGTAATTTCCTCTGAGGTAAAACTTTGTGTCTTGGATTGATTCTGTAGGGAAGCACAATAAACTTAACACATGTGAATCAAACTCAAGAACAAATAAATCAAAGTTTCAGGAAACCCCTGAAATTGACCAGATTTACTCCAAAACCCTTCCCCATGCGTATTCAGTTATGAAGGACTTCTGAGAGACCATCTCAGACAAGCTGAGCGTTGTGGAGGAGCCCAGCTGCTTGAGAGGAAATAACCCCAATAAAATCCATTGATTGATGAAGATGGACTTTAGTAATATGAAGACTATGGTGTATCTAAGCCCCCTATCTGTGGTGAGTAGACATTTGTTTGAGTTTCCACAGGAACAGTGCCACACATAGTCTTAAATTCTCTAGATTCTATTCCTATTTGACAAAGTAACAAACAATGCTATTATGTAAGTGCAATTAAAACCAGAAGATTTCAGTCACCTGGGTTTGGGCCAAACAGTCATTTATTTCAGTATGAACATCAGATTTATGGTTTATTTTTCTTAACTTTCCTTTAGATCAAGTTCAACTGTACAAACATTAATCTTTTTTTTGAAAAAATATTTATTTATTCTTATAAGTACACCAGAAGATGGCATCAGATTCCATTACAAATGGTTGTGAGCCAACATGTCATTGCTGGGATTTGAACTCAGGACCTCTGGAAGAACAGTCAATGCTCTTACCCTCTGAGCCATCTCTCCAGCCCCAACAATAATATTTTTAATTCCTAAGAAAAATGATTATTTTTAAAATAGTTAATGATTATATATCAGGATTTTATAAAAATGCATATTTGAAGGGGAATATGAAATACAGAGCAGGCTGATGATGTTCTTTGACATGGATGAGGTGAAGGGGCAGGCACTGTTCCCTGGATAGTATTTTCATGACATTCCTACTTTAGAGTCTCTAGGTATAGCTAACTCCAGTCACTCCCTATAACATCAAAAATCTGTTACCTTTATGTCTCATTGCTTCACAAATGCATATTGTCCTGAGAGTTTCTGTCTCAAGTTTCTGACCCTTTCCATTTTTATTCAGCCATATTAAACAGTGGATGAATCTGTGAATAAACAAGAGCACGGAGCCTTTATTGCTTCTGTCAGGCCTTTCCTTTAGTCTCTGCACCAGTCTTTGTCCCTGTATTTCCTTTAGACAGGAGCAATTCTGGATTAATCTGGAGCCCCAGTTTGCTTGGATAAGTAAAATACCTCAGTTTACAACTATGTGCATAATGGATGATATAAAACAATATTCAGTATCATATGTGAGAGAACTAAGAAGTACATTTACAGTTATTGTGGAACCCTTGATCTTAGGAGACAGCTAATTTTTTGCATTATTGATGCTTTGTTATGGTTTAGACATAAAGGGATTAAAACCGTTACTACCAAATTTCCTGTATTAAGAATATAGTCCCCGCTGTCTGGCTTTATGGAGATGAAAGAGAAGCATTGATGGGATCAGGGCAGGTCATGCCTGATTGCAGTTGGTGGGTCCAGTCAGGGTACATTTTTGAGGGTTGTCACTTATTTCTAGGCACTGCTTATTTTCCATTCTCTGCCTCCTACCCACTGGTCACTATGAAGTAAACCACTTTACTTCACCACATATTCCCAACCATGATCTTCCTTCTGCCACAGTCCTGAAGTTAACAAAGCTATGTGAGCACACACTGAAACTCTGAAGGCATGAATAGAAATACAGCTTCTCTGTATTGGTCAAGCTCTGTCAGAGCTTCTCAGGAGACAGCTGTATCAGTCTCCTGTCAGCAAGCACTTCTTGGCATCAGCAATAGTGTCTGGGTTTGATGTCTGCAGATGAGATGGATCCCCAGGTGGGGCATTCTCTGGATGGTCTTTCCTTCAGTCTCTGCTACACTCTTTGTCCCTGTATTTCCTTTAGACAGGAGCAATTATGGGTTAAAATTTTGAAGATAGGTTGGTGGCTCCCCCAGAGCTCAGAGGGACTAAACCACCAACCAAAGAATACGCAGGAGGGACCCGTAGCTCCAACTGTGGATGGCCTTATCTAGCATCAGTGGGAGGGGAGCTCCTTGGTCCTGTGAAGGCACAATGCTCCATTGTAGGGGAATTCTAGGGTGGTGAGGTGGGAGTGGGTGGGTAGATGGATGGGTGAGGGAGGGCCCTCATAGAATCAGAGGGGGATGGTTTGGGGGTTTCCAGAGGGAAAACTGGGAAAGGGGATAACATTTGAAATGTAAATAAATAAAATATACAATTAAAAAAAGAATATAGCTTCGTTTCTTTTCAAGATGTTTTCAAGTGTATTTTCCATGGTGCTGAGAGGAGACTGACACAGACTTCAATGTATGTTTTATTGACTGAGTACTTGTTAAATCACTCCAAAGAGGTATTTTCTGAGGACATGTAGTATATGAACAAATGTTCATGAGGCTGGGTTGACACACAGTGGGAATGTACCATGTCAGCATAATTACTACAAAGGAAATAAAATGTAGTGAAGTTTACAATAGTGTACGTAAAGACAGACTTAGCTACTATTGCTGTTGCTGTGATAAAATGATGATGATTATTTCAGTCCAAATTCGAAGGTCCAGCCCATCATTGAGAGGAAGTCTCAGGGGCCAGAGCCCAAGGCATTAAAAAGATCAGAAAGCAGAGCATGAGTACATATGTCATGGACTACTTCATTTTTCCTTTCCATTTAATGTAGAGTACAGCCCAAAGAATGGTTCCAACCACATTCATGAGAGTTCATCATGTATCAATTATTTCAGTTAAGAAAATCCTTGACAGTCACACCCAGAGAACCATATAACAAGAAATTCTTGCATTTGGTTGAGGTAACATCTAACGTTAACTGTCACAAACACTCAAATGGAAATTTAACTTTATAGTGTGTAGGAGGCACCAAAAAAAAAAAAAAATAGGGGAGGAGTGGGTATCTTTAAGAGTCTTAAAATGGCAAATGGTTCCTCAAAGACAGGAATGTTACAGGAGACAAGGCCTGACTGATAATAAAACATTCTTGGGTGGAAGTGATTCAGAGAATGGTAAAATATTGAGATTCAGAACACTTTGTGGAGTTTCCCACTACACACACACACACACACACACACACACACACACATGCATGCATGCATACACATATATACATGCATACATACACATATATACATGCATACACACATATGTACAGCTCACACACTCTGAAGAGAAGTGTAGTATCTAGATACTGGTTTTGGTAAATTCAATGAGACCACATTTAAAACGAGTACTAGTACATACCAGCAACCTACATCCAGATGAGAAAAGATAATTAGGTTCAGATAATTCAGATTAGAGTGAGGAAAACAGGTAAGAAAATAGGATCATTCATAGCTAAGTTGTGAAAACCAAAACTTTCAGGTTTGCAGAGAGAAGGTGAAGAATCATTGACAATTTTATGGATTTTTGCCAAAGAAGTAAAGACAAGAGAGGAGTACAAGAATGAATTACATATTTTTCTTTTACTAACACCTTTAAACACAACTGTGAAATGAATAAGAATAAGTAACATATGCTGCTGCCTCCTGCATCGTGTGGGGACAGGCAGTCAGTTTCTGAATCAATAAGCACTTTGATTACACTGTTGCTGAGAAACATTGTCTAAAAACATATTCCAGTACAATTTCTGTGTAATCGGTTCCTCCTGTCCCATCAAGTGTGACAGTGTATTATTATATATTGACAGAAAACATCAATATGGATGATGTTAGACAGCATGAGGAAAGCATTTTGGTGCTGATTTTGTCTTTATAATAGCAGCATTGATCTGTGTTTCGGCTAACAGGGCCACAGCAGCTCACAGCTAATTGCCAGCATCTACATTGGCATGAGCAGTAATATGGTGGATGTCAGATGATATCTGAATTCACAGAAACATCTCTGTAAACTAATGATTTTTGTCAATTGTAAATTCATTATTAATCTCATTTGTCCTTATTTATTCAGGGCCTTGAAAATGTTGGTAAACTGTGGCTCACTCAAACTTTCAGTAGAGTTGATATGGAAACAACAGCCAAGATCCAGTTTACTTACTTTTTTCCTGCAAGACGTGTAAACTGTTCTGGTGGTTAATGGCCCAGAGAATCATTGTTAGATGTTTCAGACATTTACTCAAATGATTTCTTTCCATAGGAACCGTTATCACTTATGTCCTTTATTGGTTAGAGATACCCTCTTCATTTTTAAGTATTGGGGAGACTTTTTTCTTTCTCTACAACTCAAAATCAGAGCAAAACTAAGGAACAACGAAAAGATTTGGAAATTGATTTTAACCCATCAGTTATTAAACATATGCTTCTCAGAAACCCTCAACTTAATCATATTCGTCACTAAGTTAACAATATCTGGGAGATACTGGCTTTGATCCAGCTTTGATCAGGATTAATCCTGCTGCTGACCTAGCCTGAACTTTGTTTTACTATCAGTGTCCTTGTAGAATTCAGGTCAGTGGACCAGAGCACATTCTTTCTTTGTTTCTGTCCATCTTCTGTGTCTGAAATTTATTACCCAATTCTAGCTTTGTCTTTTTAGCACAGTTTATCCTTAGTGGAATACGTCAACTGGAGATTCCCTTTACCCCTGCTATTTGCCCTAGCAATTCCCTAACCTACAGCTACTTTTACCCATGAAGCATTTTTGATAGAAAACCGTGAGTCTTGTTGAAATGGAGCACAATTTCTCCTCCTCCCTTGAGACTCTATTGCAATGCTCTTCTGGATTATCTTTCATGGGTATCATTACTCTTTTCTTTTATGATGTATTTTACAATCTTATAAGAGGCAGGTGACATAGCAGCATATGAGTGACTTCCAGTCAAGGAAGCAGGACCATATTTCTATCCACTAACTGTTTTTTTGGTGTGTGAGTCACATAGCATAAGAACCCAACTCTGTTCTTCAGAGAGGACAGAGGGTGCTGCTGTAGCTCTGTAATAGTACTTGATGGTGTGATCTCTTTAGCTCATGATTTATTCCTAAAGCTATCAAATTGTGCAAAATTGTGCAACTACAAAGTTGTTGCAAATCACCACGATACTTTAATTGCTGCACAAATAATTATATTCAAAAAATTGTTATTACGACTTTTATCAGGTGGATAGTTTTTCATCTGTAAAATGCAGAGGAGAGCTATCAATTCACCAGGTAAGGTTCTGGTGTTTTCTCTGTTGCCAGATTATGGGGATTTTGGATCCTTATAGTACACAAGGAAAGTAGGAAGTTGCTGGGAGCCTATAAATGGGAATACCCCACATAAAATTCCACCTTAGCTGATATGGCTGACTGGTTACACAAAATAGACTATCTTCCTAGTTTGTACACCTCAGTGTGACAAGCAGAAAATTGCACATCTGGCAGCTACAAGTGTTTAGGTTTTATGTTTTCAGATACATAGCCAAGATTGCTTTATGACTGCCAAATTGTTACCTTAATGTAAAAAGCAGAGAAACACATTAGATTTTTACCACCTTGAAAATTATGTTCAATCATTGATTTAAAAATATCTTCATTACTACTTGGGGTGGGGAGAGGATTTCTTTCTCTTACCAGAACACAGCCCATTCATTTTGTAAGGTTGAGATGTAAAAAAGAAAATTGATAATACTGCTAAACTCTAGAATACCTCCTGGGCTTTGAAATATTAATTTCATTACTAGAAGCCTTTTAGGTCAACTAGTGCCTGCCTAAGGGTGGCAGCATCTTTACTGTCAAGCCTGTGTACTGTTTTACTTTCCTATTAGGAATAATGGGGTTTTCTGTGGTTTTCCACTCAGTCCTCAGATTTAACACAGGGTGAAAGAGAACATATAAAATACTTAGCCTGGTAGATTAAAACTCATTATAAGTCACAACCAATTCTAAAGAAAGCACAGTAAGACAGACTGCACTTGATCTAAACAGAATCTCAGAAATTAGGCAACCAAGCTATTTGGCACAAGTTAGGGATTTAGAACTTGATGAAGGAATACACAAACATGGAGAAAAAGAAGACAGGATCTGAGATAAAAGTTCTAGGGACAGATGGGACTCATAAAATTTCATGTATCTACCTGGATCTAGAGTATAATTTAGAAAACTGTTTTTTTGATCACCACCATTGTTCTTTGAGAGTTTCACTTTGTTTTACAATCTTGGTTTGGTTCTGTCTTTTTCTTTTCTTTTTTTTTTTTTTTTAATCTAGTTGAGGTAAAACACAGGTTTTATTTTAATCTTCTTTTTATTTGATATATTTTTTATTTACATTTCAAATGATTTCCCCTTTTCTGGACCCCCACTCCCCAAAAGTCCCATCAGCCCCCATCCCTCCCCCTGTTTTCCCACCCAACCCTTCCCATTTCCCTGTTCTGGTTGTGCCCTATACTGCTTCACTGAGTCTTTCCAGAACAAGGGGCCACTCCTCCGTTCTTTTTGTACCTCATTTGATGTGTGGATTATGTTTTTGGTATTCCAGTTTTCTAGGTTAACACCCACTTATTAGTGAGTGCATACCATGATTGATCTTTTGAGTCTGGGTTACCTCACTTAATATGATGTTCTCCAGCTCCATCCATTTGCCTAAGAATTTCATGAATTCATTGTTTCTAATGGCTGAATAGTACTCCATTGTGTATATATACTACATTTTTTTTCATCTACTATTCTGTTGAGGGATATCTGGGTGCTTTCCAGCTTCTGGCAATTATAAATAGGGCTGCTATGAACATAGTAGAGCATGTATCCTTATTACATGCTGGGGAATCTTCTGGGTATATGGCCAGAGTGGTATAGTAGGATCTTCTGGAAATGAGGTACCCAGTTTTCAGAGGAACCGTCAGACTGATTTCCAGAGTGGTTGTACCATTTTGCAACCCCACCAGCAGTGGAGAAGTGTTCCTCTTTCTCCACTTCCTCGCCAACATCTGCTGTCTCCTGAATTTTTAATCTTAGCAATTCTGACTGGTGTAAGGTAAAATCTCAGGGCTGTTTTGATTTGCATTTCCCTAATGACTAATGAAGTTGAGCATTTTTTAAGATGCTTCTCCGCCATCCGAAGTTCTTCAGGTGAAAATTCTTTGTTTAACTCTGTACTCCATTTTTAAATGGGGTTATTTGGTTTTCTGGAGTCTAACTTCTTGAGTTCTTTATATATATTGGATATTAGCCCTCTATCTGATGTAGGATTGGTGAAGTTCTTTTCCCAATTTGTTGGTTGCCGATTTGCCCTTTTGATGGTGTCCTTTGCCTTACAGAAACTTTGTAATTTTATGAGGTCCCATTTGTCAATTCTTGATCTTAGAGCATAAGCTATTGGTGTTCTGTTCAGGAACTTTCCCCCTGTACCGATGTCCTCAAGGGTCTTCCCCAGTTTCTTTTCTATTAGCTTCAGAGTGGCTTTATGTGGAGGTCCTTGATCCATTTGGAGTTGAGCTTAATACAAGGAGACAAGGATAGATCAATTCGCATTCTCCTGCATGCTGACCTCCAGTTGAACCAGCACCATTTGTTGAAAAGGCTATCTTTTTTCCATTGGATGTTTTCTTTTCCATTGGATGTTTTCCGCCCCATTGTTGAGTATCAAGTGGGCATAGGTGTGTGGGTTCATTTCTGGATCTTCAATCCTGTTCCATTGATCCGCCTGTCTGGGACCTGAGGGTATGTCTAATGTCTCAGCAAAATATGTAACTTCCAGGACACCCCTTAAGGCTGTGAGAAAGTGAAAGGATAAAAAATAATACAGCCTAATTCTAATGGCCACAAGAAATCAGTAGTTTAAAATGCTATCTCGCTTTGTTAGAAACTAGGTAAAAGGTCACATTCCAGAGCCCACCCTTTGTTTAGACCTAGCAGAAAGGCCTTGAATAGGTGATCCTGGCCCCATAGGGTAACTGGAAATGGGCTAAGCTTATCTTGCTTCTGTAAACTTACGCCATTACCCCTAAGCAGGAGTTCACGCAGCTGTAGACATTATAGGAAACTAATTGGTTCACTGAGCGCGGGCTCCGATAATTTAAACTGATTGGCCTACAAACTATGGAGTGGTACAAATCAATTGGCTCGCATTTCGCGGGCTCTCCATGCTAAGAAATGATTGGTTTGTGATTCGCGGGCTCTGTCATAAACATAAAAGCTGTCTCAATTCGGCACTCGTGGTCCACAGTCCTCTAGCCCTGCGAGGTGTACAGCTGTGGAACCCAGAATTCTGGAAATAAAGAAATCCTCATGCTATTGCATCGAGACCTTTTCTCGCGAGTGATTTGGGTGTTGCCTTCCAGGATGTGGGTTGCTGGGACACCCCCGGTTTTTGGGGTCTTACAAAAGGACTCTAAAAACATGAGTTCAAAAATATATAATTCTCAACTATGCAAAATGTAAGGATGCAATATGAATTATATAATGAGCTTCACAGATCTATGGGAACAGAGGCAGCTGTACTATGAGCCAATTTGTCAGAAAGATACTAAAGAAGAAGATAAACAGATTTAGGGACTGGTGGTTGCAGGACAAGAGCTTACTCAGTTATATTGTTTGTTGTTGTTGTTGTTGTTGTTGTTGTTGTTTATGCCTAGAAAGGCATGCAGGTTCCTGACTTCAAAATCAGTCTATGATTGAGAGAATTTAAGATCCAGGCTCAAGCAAGGTAGGAATGGTAATTGTAGGGCAGGGTCCCACTCAGCTATTTTATTGTCTGGGCTTGTACTTGCTGTCTCTTTCTAAGAATGTAGAGCCTGGGAGATCCTCTTTTATGGAATAATCAAAAGGGTAATGAATGAATTGATATGAGTTGTCTGTCTCAAGCAGAACACATACAGAGTAAGCAATCTAGAAAGCTGTCTCAAATAGATCATAGGATATCAGCCTGGACCCTTAATTGGATTTCTAGTCATTTACTTCACCACTCTTCAACAACCCTCTCTCAGGAACCCCTCTCCAAGCCTAATCTAGTCCTTGGCATAAACAAATGTGATGTAATTTGATAATAGGGAGAAAAATATATTTGGAAGTGTGACCTGAATGTTTAGAAAGTGTTTCAGCTTCACAGATACAATTAATCATTACCCACATGCTCCATTCCTGCTCTAAAATTCATCTGAATATTCTTTCATATTTGCAAGTTTGCTTGCAAAGAGTTTCATTCATTTCTTCAAGGTTCTGAGTACTTGGATTTCTAATATCAAAATGATGGAGAGTAGGTGTCCAGTAAAGGCTTGAATCCTGATCTGAGGTGGCAGAGTATGTGTGTAGCTTGGGCTCTAGTGTTTTGCAGAGTCTTTAATTAGTTAGGCTAAAGAGGGTCCCAGGGTCTCCTTTCAGATGCCAATAACCCCATTCTAACACATTCTAGCATTAGCGTGTGCATTACAAAATGAACCTTTGTTTTGAGTACTGCTTTGTCTCCCTTAGACAAGCAATAAAGACTAGAGACTTAAACAGTCAGAGGTCAGCTGGGGCCTCTGCCTCCAGAGGGAAACAATACAGAAAGACAATAAGTCCCTCGTTAGAGGTGAGCCTACCTTGCTGAGAGCATGTCCTTGCATGAGAATGTGAAGTATTTTTGATGAAGATAGAGAAGTAGACTGTGGTGAATCACTTCCTGAAGGTGCAGAGGAAGAACTTCTGGAGCCATAAGTCCTAAATGAAAATATCAAATATCAAGGAAGAAATTCTTTGACTATTTAGACAAAGTAGAAGAAAAGAAAAAAATGAGCCAGAAACCCCAAACAACAAATACAAACAAATATTCAAATAAACCAAATCCACAACTTAACAAAAATACTTTCTTCATTTCAGAGCTAATATGTCACTCCAACATATATCAAAAAGAACAATGTCTAGATCAAATTAGCAAGCTGTTTACTGGACCCTAAGGGGACTGTTTTACTCTAATCATAACAATTTAAAGTAAGAAAAATGAATCTCTCAACTTTACAACAGCCTTTCTTGCAAAAATTCTTGGACAAGCTAACTTGGCTCTGAGAAATAAAGATGAAAGCAAGCAGATTCTGTCTTTTGGGTACAAAGCTATATAGAGAATGTAAGATTCCCGTAAGTCACAGCCTACTGGTCAAATTGTCGAAATTAACCTGTATTCAAGACAATGACAAGTAGAAACTATGACAGAGTGACTGATAGAACTATCTGTTATCTTCTCACACATGAAAAGAGTACCTTTGTCTTTGTGCCTATGTTCTTGAGTAGTATAGCAGTATATTAGTATAGCATAGTATATACATATGGTAGATCTGTTTTTAGTTTTTTCTACTTTATCCTCCTGACATTTCATGTGTAAGCCCAACTCTCTCTTTATTTGCTAAATTAGATACTCCAACAGGAAACTGCTTATCAATGAAAGAGCTAGGTAAACAAATACTTCTGTAAATAAGAAACAAAAGACAGTAAAAATTTAAAGACTCCATTTCCTTCTTCATAGTCTTGAAGTTCTTGTCATACAGATCTTTCACATGATTGGTAAGAGTCACCCCAAGGTACTTTATACAGTTTGTGGCTATTGTGAAGGGGGTCATTTCCCCAATTTCTTTCTCAGCCTGCTTATCCTTTGAGTATAGGAAGGCTACTGATTTGCTTGAGTTGATTTTATAACCTGCCACTTTGCTGAAGTTGTTTATCAGCTGTAGGAGTTCTCTAGTGGAGTTTTTTGGGTCACTTAGGTAGACTATCATGTCGTCTGCAAATAATGATAGTTTGACTTCTTCCTTTCCAATTTGTATCCCTTTGACCTCCTTATGTTGTCGAATTGCCTGAGCTAGTACATCAAGTACAATATTGAAAAGATAAGGAGAAAGGGGGCAGCCCTGTCTAGTCCCTGATTTGAGTGGGATTGCTTCAAGTTTCTCTCCATTTAGTTTGATGCTGGATACCGGTTTGCTGTATATTGCTTTTACTATGTTTAGGTATGGGCTTTGAATTCCTGTTCTTTCCAAGACTTTAAGCATGAAAGGATGCTGAATTTTGTCAAATGCTTTTTCAGCATCCAATGAAATGACCATGTAGTTTTTTTCTTTGAGTTCGTTTATGTAGTGGATTGCATTGATGGATTTCCTTATATTGAACCAACCCTGCATCCCTGGGATAAAGCCTACTTGATCATGGTGGATGATCATTTTGATGTGTTCTTAGATTCGGTTGGCAAGAATTTTATTGAGTATTTTTGCATCAATGTTCATAAGGGAAATTGGTCTGAAGTTCTCTTTCTTTGTTGGATCTTTGTATGGTTTTGGTATCAGCGTAATTGTGGCTCCAGAGAAGGAATTGGGTAGTGTTCCTAAAAACCTCCCATGCTCATGGATCGACAGGATTAATATAGTTAAAATGGCCATTTTGCCAAAAGCAATATACAGATTCAACTCAATACCCATCAAAATCCCAACTCAATTTTTCACAGAGTTAGAAAGAGCAATCCTCAAATTCATCTGGAAAAACAAAAAACCCAGGATAGCTAAAACTATTTCCAACAATAAAAGAAATTCTGGGGGTATCAGTATCCCTGACCTCGAACACAACTATAGAGCAATAGTGTTAAAAACTGCATGGTATTAGTACAGTGACAGGCAGGAGGATCAATGGAACAGGATTGAAGATACAGAAATGAACCCACACACCTATGGCCACTTGATCCTTCACAAAGGGTCTGAAAACATCCAATGGAAAAAAGATAGCCTTTTCAACAAATGGTGCTGGTTCAACTGGAGGTCAGCATGCAGAAGAATGGGAATAGATCCATCCTTGTCTCCTTGTACTAAGCTCAACTCCAAATGGATCAAGGACCTCCATATAAAGCCAGGCACTCTGAAGGTAACAGAAAAGAAACTGGGGAAGACCCTTGAAGACATCGGTACAGGGGGAAAGTTTCTGAACAGAACACCAATAGCATATGCTCTAAGATCAAGAATTGACAAATGGGACCTAATAAAATTACAAAGTTTCTGTAAGGCAAAGGACACCATCAAGAGGACAAATCGGCAACCAAGAAATTGGGAAAAGATCTTCACCAACCCTACATCAGATAGAGGGCTAATATCCAATATATATAAAGAACTCAAGAAGGTAGACTCCAGAAAACCAAATAACCCTATTTAAAAATGGGGTACAGAGTTAAACAAAGAATTTTCACCTGAAGAACTTTGGATGGCGGAGAAACATCTTAAAAAATGCTCAACTTCATTAGTCATTAGGGAAATGCAATCAAAACAACCCTGAGATTTCACCTTACACCAGTCAGAATGGCTAAGATTAAAAATTCAGGAGACAGCAGATGTTGGCAAGGATGTGGAGAAAGAGGAACACTTCTCCACTGCTGGTGGGGTTGCAAATTGGTACAACCACTCTGGAAATCAATCTGGCGGTTCCTCTGAAAACTGGGCACCTCACTTCCAGAACATCCTGCTATACCACTCCTGGGCATATACCCAGAAGATTCCCCAGCATGTAATAAGGATACATGTTCCACTATGTTCATAGCAGCCCTATTTATAATTGCCCGAAGCTGGAAAGAACCCAGGTATCCCTCAACAGAAGAGTGGATGCAAAAAAATGTAGTATATATACACAATGGAGTACTATTCAGCCATTAGAAACAATGAATTCATGAAATTCCTAGGCAAATGGATGGAGCTGGAGAACATCATACTAAGTGAGGTAACCCAGACTCAAAAGATGAATCATGGTATGCACTCACTAATAAGTGGATATTAACCTAGAAAACTGAAATACCCAAAACATAATCCACACATCAAATGAGGTACAAGAAGAACGGAGGAGTGGTCCCTTGTTCTGGAAAGACTCAGTGAAGCAATATAGGGCAAAACCAGAACAGGGAAGTGCGAAGGGTTGGGTGGGAGAACAGGGGGAGGGAAGGGGGCCGATGGGACTTTCGGGGAGTGGGGGTCTAGAAAAGGGGAAATCATTTGAAATGTAAATAAAAAATATATCAAAGAAAAAAAAGAAAAAAAATTAAAGACTCAATATTCTCAGACATCAGAACAATATAAATTAGAACCACTTTGAGATTTCATCTTACCCTGGTCAGAAAGGCTCTGATGGAGAAAACATATAACAACAAATGCTTGCAAGAAGATGGGTAACAAGGAACTTACTGGTGGTGGGAGTATTACAACCATTGTGGAAATTGGCACACAGGTTCCTCAGAAACTCAAACATGGAACTGCCATCCCAGTACACATTCACAAAGGACTGCTCATCCTTGTTCATCTGCTTCTGCAATCACAATAAAAGGAAATAAAATCAGCATAGATAAGCATCAAATAAGGAAAATGTCCATATATACACAGTACAATTCTACTCCACTCTTAAGAAAAAGCACATTTCGCAAGTAAATGACTGTATCTGGAAAGTATTAGATTATATTAGGCAATTACTATATACTATATACTATACAATATATAGACCTACATAGATAGGTCCCATCTTCGAATGTCTGTGCTTATGAAACATTTTTTAAAATGATAAAATAGAGAAGCTGAGGAGAAAAGACAGCCATTCTAGAGCTGAATCCTCTAATCCACACTCTCTCTTCAGGTCTATCCATGGCATTGTTCTGAACATAGCCATTCCTTTTGTTTAGAATTATATTCTCCTGGCTTCAGACTTAGCTTGAGAGTTTCTGCACAAATGCCACTGTTTTAATGACAGTTGTGCTAGTAAGATGGTAAGTCATCCCTTCCCTCTAAAGATGCCCAATGCTTTCATTATCTCGCCTAGTGTAATTCTTATAATACAAGTCCTCCTTATAGTAATATTTATGATACTTATTCTGCATTGTTTTTCCTTTTTAAAAGCAGCATTCTAGTACATAAGAAAGGTTCTTTGCATAATGCAAAAATCTTACAAGGTGTTTAAATGAATTGATCTCTCAAAGGTAGATATCAATATCAATATCATTTCATTGCAAAGTTATCTGTAATTTGAAAAATTATATACCCTTCAGTGAAAAAGCATTTAATGGAAAGAAATCTGAAAAAGCTCCAGCAGCTAACTGATCTAAGATTAGACAGGGTCTGTGCATTTTCTACATACCCTGATCTGAGGTTAACATGGAAGCTGCATCCATGCTAAGCTCTGTAGATGACTGACTACTTAATAGTTCACTACTACAGAGAAGGACTCTTGTTACTAAGAGACTTCATAGGCACACCTGTAAGCTCAACACTTAGAATGGAGATTCAGGAGAGTCAGGATCCCAAAGTCTGACTAGACTATACAGTGAACTCAAGACCAGACTAGGTTACAGGTAACCATACATCAAAAACTTAAAAAACTAAATACAAATTCTTGGACTGCATTTATTATTCCTTTTAATATCCATTTGCTACCAACTTCTGTATCATCTAACAGGGAAAAATGCCCTCCATGGTAACCTCAAAATTTGTGATGTGGCCATGGTCACTAATACTTGCCTCAGAATAAAGAATTTCTTACACCTTTTGGACTACAAGCTTTGATTTACATGGAATCTTGAGTGGCATGCACTTAACATAAAGTGAAAGAAATACGACTTCCACATTAGAATTCCAAATATAAAATTAAAATGATGTTGAATAATATTTATTAAATTAATGTGTTATCTATGGTTTCTTAAAATGCATGCAAAAATGTCCTTATCCATACTTGTCAGTATTTTTAAATTAATTATGAAAAATAAGGAAATTAATGCATCATTTCATTTTGCTTTGCTAATTTGAATATTTTTGGCAGTTACATTTTTAAAATTGAAAATTATGCTCACCATGTGCAATTCTAATTAAATTAATGTATAAAATATGTTTTTTAGCCTAGCCTAACATAGACCTATGACACTGGCCAGGTGGTGAGCTGAAACAATATTACTTGTGCAAAGCTTCCTTGGGCAACCTTGCATGATTTTATCTCAAAATTTATGAAAGAAAATCATAATTGATTGCCTAACATGTAAAAGGCACTAGATGATTTCTCCATCTTCTCCCTTAAAAGCCAGAAACCA
Organism: Apodemus sylvaticus; assembly: GCF_947179515.1. NCBI lineage: Eukaryota > Metazoa > Chordata > Mammalia > Rodentia > Muridae > Apodemus > Apodemus sylvaticus. The sequence goes on from NC_067475.1 coordinate 4,280,817, forward strand.
TAAAAATCATATTGCCACAGTCTCCAAAGCTCCTGTGCTGGATAATTTTATGTCAGTGTGACCCAAGCTACAGTCCTCTGAGGGGAGGAAACTCAATTATGAAATTTATTCCATTATATCTGGCTGAAAGCAAGCTTGTCAGGCATTTTTATTTTGACTTCTAAAGAAAGAAAACTTGTGAAGTTAGAAAACTACAGTCTATGGTGAATGGTGCTACTTCTGCTGATGGTCCTGGGTTCGACAAGAAAGCAGGCTTAGCATGCCATGTGGGGAAAGTAAGTCACCAGCACCGCTCCATGGACTGCATCAGCTCCTGACTTCAGGTTCCTGCCCTGTTTGAGTTCCTGCCCTCACTTCCTCAGTGATGTGGAAGTGTAAGCAAAATAAAACCCTTTCTTCCCGAACTTAGTTTTGGTCATGGTGTTTCAGCACAGTAGTATAAACCTTAAGACAACTAACTTTTTTCCTACTATATGGATATCAAATGTCAATGCAGCAAACTACCACACAAGCTTTACTCAAACAACACACCTCTCTCTTCTTCATCTTCCTAGTCTTCTTCTCCTCCTCCTTCATCCTCCTCTTCCTCTTCCTCCCCTCCTGCTCCCCCTCCTCCTGTTCCTGCTCCTCCCTCTTCCTTCTCTTCTCCTCCCTTCCTCCCCCTCTTCCTGCTCTCCCCACTTCTCCTCCTTCCCCTCCCCCTTCTCCTCCCTCCCCTCCTCTTCCCTCTCCTCCTCCTCCTCTTCCTTCTCCTTCCTCCTGCTGGGTACTTGTCAAGATTCATTGTTAGTCTTCTTTGGTGTTTTTTCTTATTCTTTTAAAGGCTAATAAATTTTCCTTATAAGCCAGCACACTGTAACAATTTTTTTTTAATTCGATATAATTTATTTACATTTCAAATGATTTCCCCTTTTCTAGCCCCCCCACTCCCCAAAAGTCCCGTAAGCCCCCTTCTCTTCCCCTGTCCTCCCTCCCACCCCTTCCCAGTTCCCTGTTCTGGTTTTGCCAAATACTGTTTCACTGAGTCTTTCCAGAACCAGGGACCACTCCTGCTTTCTTCTTGTATCTCATTTGATGTGTGGATTATGTTTTGGGTATTCCAGTTTTCTAGGTTAATAACCACTTATTAGTGAGTGCATACCATGATTCACCTTTTGAGTCTGGGTTACCTCACTGAGTATGATGTTCTCTAGCTCCATCCATTTGCCTAAGAATTTCATGAATTCATTGTTTCTAATGGCTGAATAGTAAGTACTCCATTGTGTAGATATACCACATTTTTTGCATCCACTCTTCTGTTGAGGGATACCTGGGTTCTTTCCAGCATCTGGCAATTATAAATAGGGCTGCTATGAACATAGTAGAGCATGTATCCTTATTACATGGTGGGGAATCCTCTGGGTATATGCCCAGGAGTGGAATAGCAGGATCTTCTGGAAGTGAGGTGCCCAGTTTTCGGAGGAACCGCCAGACTGCTTTCCAGAGTGGTTGTACCAATTTGCAACCCCACCAGCAGTGGAGGAGTGTTCCTCTTTCTCCGCACCCTCTCCAACACCTGCTGTCTCCTGAATTTTTTTTTTATTTTATTTTTTTTTTAATTCGATATAATTTATTTACATTTCAAATGATTTCCCCTTTTCTAGCCCCCCCACTCCCCAAAAGTCCCGCAAGCCCCCTTCTCTTCCCCTGTCCTCCCACCCACCCCTTCCCACTTCCCCGTTCTGGTTTTGCTGAATACTGTTTCACTGAGTCTTTCCAGAACCAGGGGCCACTCCTCCTTTCTTCTTGTACCTCATTTGATGTGTGGATTATGTTTTGGGAATTCCAGTTTTCTAGGTTAATATCCACTTATTAGTGAGTGCATACCATGATTCACCTTTTGAGTCTGGGTTACCTCACTTAGTATGATATTCTCTAGCTCCATCCATTTGCCTAAGAATTTCATGAATTCATTGTTTCTAATGGCTGAATAGTACTCCATTGTGTAGATATACCACATTTTTTGCATCCACTCTTCTGTTGAGGGATACCTGGGTTCTTTCCAGCATCTGGCAATTACAAATAGGGCTGCTATGAACATAGTAGAACATGTATCCTTATTACATGGTGGGGAGTCTTCTGGGTATATGCCCAGGAGGGGTATAGCAGGATCTTCTGGAAGTAAGGTGCCCAGTTTTCGGAGGAACCGCCAGACTGATTTCCAGAGTGGTTGTACCAATTTGCAACCCCACCAGCAGTGGAGGAGTGTTCCTCTTTCTCCACACCCTCTCCAACACCTGCTGTCTCCTGAATTTTTAATCTTAGCCATTCTGACTGGTGTAAGATGAAATCTTAGGGTTGTTTTGATTTGCATTTCCCTAATGACTAATGAAGTTGAGCATTTTTTAAGATGTTTCTCCGCCATCCAAAGTTCTTCAGGTGAGAATTCTTTGTTTAACTCTGTACCCCATTTTTTAATAGGGTTGTTTGGTTTTCTGGAGTCTAACTTCTTGAGTTCTTTATATATATTGGATATTAGCCCTCTATCTGATGTAGGATTGGTGAAGATCTTTTCCCAATTTGTTGGTTGCCGATTTGTCCTCTTGATGGTGTCCTTTGCCTTACAGAAACTTTGTAATTTTATGAGGTCCCATTTGTCAATTCTTGCTCTTAGAGCATACGCTATTGGTGTTCTGTTCAGAAACTTTCTCCCTGTACCGATGTCCTCAATGGTCTTCCCCAGTTTTTTTTTCTATTAGCTTCAGAGTGTCTGGCTTTATGTGGAGGTCCTTGATCCATTTGGATTTGAGCTTAGTACAAGGAGACAAGGATGGATCAATTCGCATTCTTCTGCATGCTGACCTCCAGTTGAACCAGCACCATTTGTTGAAAAGGCTATCTTTTTTCCATTGGATGTTTTCAGCCTCTTTGTCGAGGATCAAGTGGCCATAGGTGTGTGGGTTCATTTCTGGATCTTCAATCCTGTTCCATTGATCCTCCTGCCTGTCACTGTACCAATACCATGCAGTTTTTAACACTATTGCTCTGTAGTATTGCTTGAGGTCAGGGATACTGATTCCCCCAGATTTCCTTTTGTTGCTGAGAATAGTTTTAGCTATTGATAATTGATAATTGATAATTGATAATTATGAATTTGATAATTGCTCTTTCTAACTCTGTGAAGAATTGAGTTGGGATTTTGATGGGTATTGCATTGAATCTGTATAGTGCTTTAGGCAAAATGGCCATTTTAACTATATTGATTCTGCCGATCCATGAGCATGGGAGGTTTTCCCATTTTTTGAGGTCTTCTTCCATTTCCTTCTTCAGAGTCTTGAAGTTCTTGTCATACAGATCTTTCACATGTTTGGTAAGAGTCACCCCAAGATACTTTATACTGTTTGTGGCTATTGTGAAGGGGGTCATTTCCCTAATTTCTTTCTCAGCCTGCTTATCCTTTGAGTATAGGAAGGCCACTGATTTGCTTGAGTTGACTTTATAACCTGCCACTTTGCTGAAGTTGTTTATCAGCTGTAGGAGCTCTCTAGTGGAGTTCTTTGGGTCACTTAGGTAGACGATCATGTCATCTGCAAATAATGATAGTTTGACTTCTTCCTTTCCAATTTGTATCCCTTTGACCTCCTTATGTTGTCGAATTGCCCGAGCTAGTACCTCAAGTACAATATTGAAAAGATAAGGAGAAAGGGGGCAGCCTTGTCTGGTCCCTGATTTCAGTGGGATTGCTTCAAGTTTCTCTCCATTTAGTTTGATGCTGGCTACCGGTTTGCTGTATATTGCTTTTACTATGTTTAGGTATGGGCCTTGAATTCCTGTTCTCTCCAAGACTTTAAGCATGAAGGGATGCTGAATTTTGTCAAATGCTTTTTCAGCATCCAATGAAATGACCATGTGGTTTTGTTCTTTGAGTTTGTTTATGTAGTGGATTGTATTGATGGATTTCCGTATATTGAACCAACCCTGCATTCCCGGGATAAAGCCTACTTGATCATGGTGGATGATCGTTTTGATGTGTTCTTGGATTCGGTTGGCAAGAATTTTATTGAGTATTTTTGCATCGATGTTCATAAGGGAAATTGGTCTGAAGTTCTCTTTCTTTGTTGGATCTTTGTGTGGCTTTGGTATCAGCGTAATTGTGGCTTCGTAGAAGGAATTGGGTAGTGTTCCTTCTGTTTCTATTTTGTGGAATAGTTTGAAGAGTATTGGTGTTAACTCTTCTTTGAAGGTCTGGTAGAATTCTGCACTGAAGCCATCTGGTCCTGTGCTTTTTTTGGTTGGAAGACTTTCTATGACTCCTTCTATTTCTTTAGGCATTATGGGACTGTTTAGATGGTCTAGTTGGTCCTGATTTAATTTTGGTATTTGGTATCTGTCAAGGAAATTGTCCATTTCCTCCAGATTCTCCAGTTGTGTTGAGTACAGGCTCTTGTAGTAGGATCTGATGATTTTTTGGATTTCCTCAGTTTCCGTTGTTATATCTCCCTTTTCATTTCTAAGTTTGTTAATTTGGATACTTTCTCTGTGCCCTTTGGTCAGTCTGGCTAAGGGTTTATCTATCTTGTTGATTTTCTCAAAGAACCAGCTCCTCGTATTGTTGATTTTTTGTATGGTTCTCTTTGTTTCTACTTGATTGATTTCGGCCCTGAGCTTGATGATTTCCTGCCTTCTACTCCTCCTGGGCGAAATAGCTTCTTTTTGTTCCAGGGCTTTCAGGTGTGTCATTAAGCTGGTAATGTATGCTCTCTCCATTTTCTTTTTGGAGGCACTCAGGGCTATGAGTTTTCCTCTTAGCACTGCTTTCATTGTGTCCCATAGATTTGGGTATGTTGTGTTTTCATTTTCATTGTGTTCTAAAAAGTCTTTAATTTCTTTCTTTATTTCTTCCTTGACCAAGGTATCATTGAGTAGAGTATTGTTCAGTTTCCACGTGTATGTGGGCTTTCTGTTGTTTCTGTTGCTATTGAAGACCACTTTTACTCCATAGTGATCAGATAGGAGGCATGGGATTAGTTCGATCTTCTTATATTTGTTGAGGTCTGTCTTGTGACCAATTATATGGTCGATTTTGGAGAAGGTACCATGAGGTGCTGAGAAAAAGGTATATTCTTTTGTTTTAGGATAGAATGTTCTATATATATCTGTTAAATCTAATTGGTCCAAAGCTTCAATTAGTTTCATTGTGTCCCTGTTTAGTTTCTGTTTTCCTGATCGGTCCATTGAGGAAAGTGCAGTGTTGAAGTCACCCACAATTATTGTGTTAGGTGCAATGTGTGCTTTTAGTTTTAATAAAGTTTCTTTTACAAAAGAGGGTGCCCTTGCATTTGGGGCATAGATGTTCAGGATTGACAGTTCTTCTTTTTGTATTTTTCCTTTGACCAGCAAGAAGTGTCCCTCAGGGTCTCTTTTGATGACTTTGGGTTGAAAGTCAATTTTATCTGATATTAAAATGGCTACTCCAGCTTGTTTCCTGAGACCATTTGCTTGTAAAATTGTCTTCCATCCTTTTACTCTAAGGTAGTGTTTGTCTTTGACCCTGAGGTGTGTTTCCTGTAAGCAGCAAAATGTAGGGTCCTGTTTACGTATCCAGTCAGTTAGTCTGTGTCTTTTTATTGGGGCATTAAGTCCATTGATGTTAAGAGATATTAAGGAATAGTGATTGTTACTTCCTATCATTTTTGACGTTATTTTTTAAATTTGAATGCTTAACTTCTTTTGGGTTTGATGAAAGGTTACTATCTTGCTTTTTCCAGGGTGAAGTTTCCCTCCTTGTATTGGTGTTGTCCTCCTATTATCCTTTTTAGGGCCGGGTTTGTGGATAGATATTGGGTAAACTTGGTTTTGTCATGAAATATCTTAGTTTCTCCATCTATGGTGATTGAGAGTTTTGCTGGATATAGTAGTTTTGGTTGGCATTTGTGTTCTCTTAGAGTCTGCATGAGATCTGCCCAGGACCTTCTAGCCTTCATAGTCTCAGGTGAAAAGTCTGCTGTGATTCTGATAGGTCTTCCTTTATATGTTACTTGGCCTTTTTCTCTTACTGCCTTTAGTATTCTTTCTTTGTTTAGAACATTTGGTGTTTTGATTATTATGTGACGGGAAGTATTTCTGTTCTGGTCCAGTCTGTTTGGAGTTCTGTAGGCTTCTTGTATATTCATGGGCATCTCTCTCTTTAGGTTAGGGAAGTTTTCTTCCATAATTTTATTGAAGATATTTGCTGGCCCTTTAAGTTGTAAATCTTCACTCTCCTCTATGCCTATAATCCTTAGGTTTGGTCTTCTCATTGTGTCCTGGATTTCCTGGATATTTTGGGTTACAAGCTTTTTGCATTTTGCATTTTCTTTAACTGTTGAGTCCATGGTTTCTATGGAATCTTCAGCATCTGAGATTCTTTCTTCTATCTCTTGTATTCTGTTGTTGATATTTGTATCTCTGTCCCCTGATTTCTTCCCAAGGCTTTCTATCTCCAAAGTTGTCTCCCTTTGAGTTTTCTTAGTTGTTTCTACTTCTGATTTTAGATCCTGGATGGTTTTGCTTAGCTCCTTCACTTGCATGTTTGTGTTTTCCTGTAATTCTTTAAGAGATTTTTGTGTTTTCTCTTTCATGAGCTCAGCCTGTTGACCAAAGTTCTCCTGTATTTCTTTAAGAGATTTTTGTGTTTCATCTTTCATGACCTCAGCCTGTTGAGCAAAGTTCTCCTGTATTTCTTTAAGTGTTTTTTGCATTTCCTCCTTGTTGGCTTTTGTATTCTCCTGGATTTCTTTCAATGATTTTTGTGTTTCCCTTGCAAGGGCTTCTAACTTTTGATCCATTGTCTCCTGAATTTCTTTATGTATGACCTTCATGTGTTCCTGTACCAGCCTCATGACCAGTGATTTTAAATCCAAATCTTGTTTTACTGGTGTGATGGGGTATCCAGGACATGTTGGTAGAGGAGAATTGGGTTCAGATGTTGCCATATTGCCTTGATTTCTGTTAGTGACGTTCCTGCGTTTGCCTTTTGCCATCTAGATCTCACTGGTGTTAGTTTATCTTGTCAGTGCTGGACTCACCAGTGCAAGCTGCCCCTTCCCAGTTGTCCTCTGGTGCACAGCTTACCTCCTGCACTGCTTGTAGACAGTGTGCTGCTGCCCAGGCTGTTCAGATCCCAAAGCAGGCACCCGAAGGCTCCCGCTGGGGCCCGCTGGATTCACTGGAGCACACTGACTTCTCCCAGCTGGCCGCCCGGAAGCCCAGCTAGCCACTTGCAGGACTTGGAGATGTAATGCTGCCGCCCAGACTGATCTGGATCCGGAAGCGGAGAGAGTAGAGCTAAGGGCTTCTGCCTGAGGCCTTGCCCCAGATTGTGTCTGTGGAGCAGATGGAGCCCGTGTGCACTCCCAGGGAGTGCCGACGGTGTATGCTACTGTGACCTCCCCTGTGTTCCGCTCACTCTGCTGGGCAGCCGATCTGCCAACCGGGCTGTCGCACACAAGGTTAGCCTGGCCGCCCAGTCCCTGAGTCCAGGCAAAAGCCTGGGAGGCCAAGGTCTGAGCAAAGTTCTCCTACGGCTTTGACTGTTAATTGGGTTTGCCAGGTGACTAGGATGGCGGGCGTGCGCGCCCGCGCTCCCTGAAAGCGCCGGGAGAGTCTGCTTTGCTAACAATCACCTGGGCGGGTTGACTCACAGATGGCCCACCAAGCCGCCCAGTTCTTGGGGTCAGTCCTGTGCTTTTTGGGGCCTGGACCCCCGCTTTGTTAGCCTTAGGCTATGCCTGTTACAGGTCTGCCCGCCTGAGCTCTCTGTCGCCCTGCAGGCAAAATGTCGGCGGCGCGCTTGCAGGCCTGGGCAAAAAAACCTCCTGGTTGGGTTGGCACCCCGATGGCCCCCCGACCCGCCCAGGGCCTGGGTGCAGGCCAACGCCCGTCGGGCTCAGACCACCGCGGTGTTGGCCTCGGATTATGTTTGTGTACCTCAGTCTGTCCGATTCCTGGAGTACGGAACCAAGATGGATGCTCCTCTCCTGACTGGTGGGAGGCCGAGTTCTGAAGTGGCCTCCGTGCAGGAAAGGCGCCGCACAACTGCAGCTGCTTGCTGTCCGGCTGGTCAGCGAAGGTCAGTGGTCGTGGGCGCAGGGCCTAACTGGTCCCTGTGACGCCTTGGTTCCACTGCTGATGGCCCTTCAGCTGGAGCAGCCACTGCTGCCGCTGCTGCCGCCGCCGCCGCCCACTGTAACAATTTATAACATCAACTCTTCTTGTGTGTCATATGTATTTGTTTACTGTAACGAAGAGGCGAAGAATACAAAATCATATCATGTGTGGATGCTAGAAAACATAGGCATGTAGTTTATAGTAAAATGCAATACTCCCTCGACTTTATGTTGAATAAATGATATTGAATTCAAATAAAGAATAAGTGCTCCAAAACTTTGACCTGAATTGTGCTAGTTTCATGAGAGGCTTAACTTATCTAGAGTTCAGTTCTTGTAATGCTTTGTCCACTGCTGAGTGAGTTACTGCCTGCCTTGATTTAAAGTCACACAACTAGAAAGACATGAATAACCTAAAGATACTCTCAAAAGTCTTTAAAGGGTCTTTAACATTTACGGGAATGTCTCAATTTCCATAAAATGACCCATTTCAATCTGTGAGTGGTTCAAATGCTCTCACTCGTAGATTACATATCTTTTTAGGAGATCTGATGGTCTCTCACAGGCAGTATGCATAATGAAGTGGAAATTTCGGTGACTTTTTCCAAGAACTGAGGAGTCACTGAGTGGTCCTCAGAAAATGAGCATCAGTGAAGAGCTGGACAACAATGTGAAACCTGTTAAAATGTAGTCAGCTTACAACTTTCTATAGTTATTTTAGGAAAGTACATTCATAATATGTTTGGGTATCAATGTAAAATTAATAATTATATATTTATATGTATATTATTATGATTTTGATGGAGTAATTTTGCACAGTGAGAAAGGTATGATACTTTTAGAAATGCACATACTGTATATTAATAAAACCAGATTATTTGCCACATCCTATCATCTCTGTTATCTTTCATTTTATTATGGTGGGAACATTAGTTTCTCCCTGAAAGCCATTTTGCTTTTAGAGTTATATTTCTTATTATTAGTGTGTGTCAGTGCCTTGTGAATGTGGGCACATGCATGCAATGGCATGTGTGTGCAGGTCAGAGGGCAACATAGTGGACTTGGTATTCTCCATCTACCTTTAACTTAGACTAGACCTATGTTAAAACTTTTCCTGGCTCTCTTTGGAAATAGTCAGTATAGTATTGCTCGTAATAGTTACTGTATTGTTCAGTGTTTTTCAAAACATTCACTTTTATTCAAACATTTACTTCTATTTCTACATTTTGTATTTTGCACTACTATGGGCTTAACCATGGGCTTTGATTCAGTATCTTATTATAATACCATTGAAGGTTCAACACAGGAATGCTCAAAAAATTAAAAATACAAATGCTTTGGATAATGCATGAGTATCCAGCAATAATTATAACCACTAGGTCCAATAGAATCTTGTTCATTAACATAATGACTCTGCTTTGAATCCTGTATTTCACATTTTTGCATGCCTTGACTGTCTTCAAATTAATTACTAGAAAAGTTGGCTCCTATTTTTACTTTTCTACAGATGCAAAGTCTAGTGCCCCAGAGAACTGAACATTAGAGTAATAGAATAAGAATAAAATGGTACAAAGTGTCTCACCATCAGGACAAGCTCTCTCTAACCCTCTCTATATATTAGTCCTATATCAAACAGGAAGTACAATACTACTAGATCATTCTCCAAGTAGGACTGGAATAGACTAACTTCCTTTCTCACACTAGGTACCACATAAGATTAGACAAGCACTAATGAAAGGACAATAGCCATACACCATTTGGATTTAATTTAATAGCTTAATACTAGTAGATCATTATATATTAACTATGATGACAGTAATAAACAGTTCATTACTAAAGGTAGAACATTCAATGGCATATGTTTCTGGCTACTAAAAAGGGCCAAAGGGACAGAAGTTTCAAAGACACAGTCAAAAAAGAAGTGGCAGTTGAACCAAGCTTAAAGAAAATGGAGAAACTTAAGGCTGGAATGGGTTTTCACATAGATCTGATGTCATACGAAAAAGATAGAGAAGAAAAAGTTTTCTTCTTTTCATGGAACTCAAAAGTTACAATGTCAGAGCCTGAGAAAGAGAGAAGCACTAACTGCTCAAGCAGACGATACTGCTGTGCACACATCAAGCTTCATGTAAAATGCCCCTGATATCCTGCTTTGTCTAGCTCAGGCGTTTAGCTTTCCAAGGCTGAAATGACAAAAGACATAGAGTTTTCAAATTCTGAAACTTTTAAAAATAGTCAAAACACTATTTAATATAGGTATTTTTTTTATGAATGTTTTTTAACATATCTTAGTTACTAATGTGTTAAATTATACATTTATTTGAATGTATAATTCACACATGTTGAAACAGTCAGCAAAATTATCTTGAACTTCTACAAAGCAGCTAAAAAAATTGTAAGGAAATAATTTAAAGGGTAATTTATTCTTTAGATAGAAATAGTTTCAGACTTTCTTTAAAATACCAGCTTTTCTTTATCCGTGCAATACTTGCTCATAGTCGTGAAACTCAACTAGGATGTCTCCTATTTCTTGCATGAAATAAATTTCTAGGAGAAATATGTTTTATGATCTAAAGTATAAAAGCATTATCCTTTAACAAATGTAAAATTAGATAGAGAAAACAATTACAGAATGGTCAAAATCTCATTAAAGTTGTGCGAGGAAAATTATGTATGCCCCATTTACAATTTTTCTTTATAGTGGAGTATCAAATGATTCATAATTTGAGAGCAAACTTTACTCTTATCCTAGACCTACTTGACCTTGTAAGTGTTTCTTGATTTTAAAGGATGACATTTAATTAAAACTGCCTTGCTGAAGTGCGGTAATTATTGGTGCAGATAAAAGAGATTTACAGAGGCTGAAGCTGTTGGATTAGTTAAAGAAACACAGATTTTTCTTACCCCTGCGATGTATCATTTACAAGATGCAATGTACTATCTGGTTTCGTATCATTTAGAAGCACATCATCTTGCTGGTTGAATTGGCAGCCATGATTGTGGAAGAGGCATTTCAATTAAGCCCAGAGTCAAACAGACTTCAAGAATTTTCTACCTTTATTTGCAGTGCTGTGCATAAAATTATTCGAGCATTACCTGGAAGAATGAGAACTCATGGAGGGTGAAATCAGACTGAAACCTCACTCTTTAAAGGATGATGTCTCCCTTTCTTCACAGTTTCTGATCCTTCAGTGAGTGACATTTGGGAACATGTATGAATAATCACTGAGTTGAGTGCTTGCATGTCTTTAAGCTCCCACACCCAGGACTAAGCACAAACACATCTTGATTTTTCATGAGAAAAATAACCTTCATTATAAAGTTTAACATGAAATAAGTGATGTTTTTGTATGCATTTTGGCTTAGTTCCTCTTTCCTTATGATGCCATCTTCATGGTAGGTACTATCTGCACAGACTGTCAAATAGGAAATAATTTAAAGGGTAGTCTATTCTTTAGATAGAAATAGTTTCTTTAAAATACCAGTTTTCTACTGAGATTATTGGCATTGGAAATATTTATTTTCTTAGAATGGTGATATATATATATATATATATATATATATATATATATATATATATGTATTTATATACATATATATACATATATGAGTATAACTATGTTACATATTGATTTTCATATGTTTAGTATATACAATCTAAGCTTTACAATATTTTTCTTAAACTTAGATATCTAATTATTTGAATCTTAAATTACTTATTCTTTTAACAGCTAATATTATTGCAAAGTGAAACATTAATGCCTTATTTAATATACTTTTATTGATATTACACTATGAGTATGTATAATGTCTAGTTGTAAAAGTCTCTGCTGTCACTACTTCACAATCATTTCCTGCTGACACTAAGACAGCAGGTGTTTAATGCATCGTGCTGGGAATTCGCACCTATGTACAATGAATTTCTTCGTCCTTGAGCTATTTGATAGACAGATTTGGAGGATCCTTTAAAGATAAATATGACAAATGGGCTTAAAGTAACCTTAGCTAATTTTGTCTTTTCTTATCTTAATTAAAGTGGCACATATCATTTTAGCTGTGTAACAATCCTAGTTTATAACTATCATCCATATTGATTTAGAGATAGAGAGGAGCACGCATCATTAAGGAGAAGCTCAGAAAGCAGACTGGCCTCACAGATTGTCCTCATGTTCTAGAGGGTCAGCTTCTGAATCCATTTCATGATCTCTAGGAAGATAAGCTCATAAACAAAAAGAGAAACTGTTTTATCGTGTGAACAGAATTATGATGATGACAGATCATACTGAAAGGCACTCATATGAATGATCATATCCCTATGCATTTAAACAACCAATTAATATTATAAAGGAAATTGAGGTAATACACCCCTATAACCGATCACCTAGAGGTAGAAACAGAGTAATTGGTTATTTAAGATCAAGCTTAGTTCCTAATTCTAGCCTAGGATACATGAGATCCTGTCCCAAAGAAAACATTTACTGAAGAAAGATTGGTTTCACATTCTAGCCAAGCTCATCTCTCACATATCTTTGTGTAAAATAACATTGAAAATAGAAGCATCTATGTGGTGAAGAATGCTTGATCATTAAGCAGATTTGCATTAGCACTTCCTGACACTGAATATAAGGCCTAACATGAAATACTTAATAGCCTGCATGGTTTTTCACTTGTGTTGATCACTGAGCAGTGTGTAGCAGGAATGGGCCAAGGAAATTTCTATGATTCACATCATATAACTACATTCATTAAAGCAAGCAACTTTTGGCTACAAAGTTTCCTTTTTGATGTTATTACTCTGATTAAGAATAAAAAGAAGATGCAATACCAGAAAGAAAATTGGAATTATTGTTCTGTGTAAAAATTATGGCTGCTCTTCCTTTATCAGATTAATACTTTGAAAAGTAATTAGAAAAATTAAAATCTCTCTTTAATGGGTCTCACAGGGAAAAACAAAGACACTGAAACAAGAATACTTATTTAATAATCTTCCCATCATTCTGAAATATTTAATACATTTGTACTCACATGGTTAAAGGAAGATAAGATATGAAGTTGATGGGAATTAGAATAAGAGAGGCAAAGAACAGGAGTTTAGAACAGGTAGAAGTTCTGCAAGACAGCAAACTCTCAGGAAGAACACGTTGAGAAAGAAAGGAGGGAAGACATGGAAAGGAGCTTCAGAGAAAGGACAGTGAAAGCTGCAGAGACATACACAGCTGGAAGGGACATGCTGAACAAGCAGAATGGAGTGACGACTTCTGTCTTCAGAAAACAGCATTCCTAGAGTACGGAAGACTGAAAGGACACTCAACCAATAGTGGTATAGTGCATAAAAAATACCAAACACCAACTGTGAGTCAATAACATTGAACATGTAACTCCTCAACCGTGCAAATAGCTGCCTCCTACCAGTTCATCCTAGGGGAAAAGTGAGGTAAGGAGAATACACTCTTCCAATAATGGGCCATCAGGACGGACATTTAGTTAAGAAACACATAGGAACAGAAAATTAGTACTACTCTTATGGGAATTTTCCTCATTCACTGAAATATCTAGCTATCCCTTCAGTATTGCATTCACTACCATTATTTTAAAAGAGTGATGAAATGGATATTAAGGAGAAGAATATCATCTAGAAATCACAAATTCCTTTTATCAGAACACCCACATTAGCTGGAGAAAAGATTCCTACCATTCCCAATGGACCCCATAGCCTCACTGTGGGTATATATGGAGGGAAAGGAAAGGAGTGTTGAGCAGTGTTGGTAGTGAACGAGCTAAACCACCATGGAAGGCCTCTGCTTTTCATGCGGTGATGAGTTTTCTTCAAAGGAGTATGAAGGAACAGACATAGGACCCTGGATTTCTACTTGAATCATGGCAGTGAGGCATGATGGGAAAAGGTTCTCAGTCACAAATAAAAGTCAACTTATAGGTAACTTTCTCAGAGACTGAAAGAGACTGCTCTTGGACAATAATCCATAGAAACTGTTTCCTTTTGCAAGGATAGGTAGGACAGCCAGTAGTTTATCTGCCATGGGTCAAGACTCAATTCTTATATTCCATGATATATGAAGAAAATCCTGTGAAGACCCGTCGCCAGAGTTGAATTGATACATTTGTGTTTCTACCCTGCAGAATGTGTAAGTGAAAAGCTATACACTGTGCCATCTACACCACTCAAAGGAAGGCAATTTTGTTTATGCATTGGGTAGAAGCCTTGAAAAGAAAGGCAATGGAAAAGTATCAAATGCAAAATCACATTGAAGCTGGATTTAATCTTCACATGGAGTAAATTCTACAATTGATACTCATTTGCTTTTATAATTGTAATATGTCTATAAGGCCAGTGTGTCTCCACATGAGACCCTACTAAAGATAGTATGTCTCTACATGAGACCCTACTAAAACCAGTGTATCTACACACCCTACTAAAACCAGTGTGTCTCCACATGAGACCTAACTAAGGAGAGTGCGTCTCCACATGAGACCCTACTGAGGAGAGTGTGTCTCCACATGAGAAAGTACTAAGGATAATATGTCTCTACATGAGACCCTACTAAGGCCAGTGTGTCTCCACATGAGACCTCACTGAGGAGAGTGTGTCTCCACAAGAGACCTCACTGAGGAGAGTGTGTCTCCACATGAGACCTCACTGAGGAGACTGTGTCTCCACATGAGACAGTACTAAGGATAATGTCTCCACATGAGACCGTACTATGGACAATGTATCTCCACATGAGCCTCTACCTAGAAAATTGACAATAATAGAAGGACAAAGAATTCAGGAATGAAATAATAAAGAGAGATTTATTCTTCAAAAACTATAAACACCAAACGAGGCTGTTTCAACATCTACACGACAGAGCAGAAATCAACTCTCTAGATTTGAAGGGCAGCGACTACACAGAATGGGTACCAGTAAAACATTAAAAGATAAACTGGAAAAAAAGAGTCCCGTGCCTGCTTTTTATGGCAGATAAGAAGCACTCCTGTCTCTGAGGAGCAGAAAGGTCAGTGCAATGGACAGATGTGCCTGGAATTCAGAACTACTGCTTCCCTTTCTATGCTTTATTCCAGTGTCAGTGCTCAGGGAATGGGCCTTCTCTAGTCCTTTGCTCCTCTTGATCAGCACAGGATGAAGCGCTAGATTAGCTGTGCTGCAAGCTTTCATGGAAGTGATGAAAAGCAACCACCTCACCATTCTCAGCAGCCAGTGCCCACTCCTGGGCACATGGCAAGCATATACACCCTGCTGCAGGGTTCAGGTGAGGCTGGGAAGGAATGGTTTTAGACAGGCAGGTGCTGGAACCAAGTCTAGGTGCTGGGAATCAAAAACTATGTTAGGAAGAGAAGGTTAGGTCCATGCTGAGATTAAGAAGGCTCCACATGTATAAATAAACAGAATGGGACCGAACAGAGATGTTTCACCTCGTGTTTGCAAATGGTGGTGGTACCCTTATATCACAGATATACTCTACCATCCAGAACAGAATGGTCGACAGAGTAGGTCCTGAAGTAACACATGGTGTTTATAGGAGGAAATGTGGCTATTCACGCTGCAGAGACGGCTCACTGTTTATTATCACAGATGAATCAGAAGCATTTTCAGACAAGGACATGGACACTTATCCTTAAGCACATTGCTTTATTTAGAGGAATTCCAATATGAATATGAGATAGAAAAGACCTTAGAATAATGAGGAAGTTGCCAGGGATTTTGTTAAAATTCCCTAATTCATTGAACTGGAATATATCAGAGTCTGAATATTGTTTTAATCCCAAACATA
Source organism: Apodemus sylvaticus (assembly GCF_947179515.1). NCBI lineage: Eukaryota > Metazoa > Chordata > Mammalia > Rodentia > Muridae > Apodemus > Apodemus sylvaticus. The sequence continues at coordinate 4,296,733 of NC_067475.1, forward strand.
TAGCAACTTGTTACTTCTCTTCTCCTTTATTTCCGGGCTCCATGTGTGTTTACTTGCTTCACTCTACATTCTGGAAAGGAAGTTCATCCACATTAACAAGTTGTTCCTGCCTCAAATCGTGACCAATGCAAAAAGCCCAACCCAGACATGGATCAATGTGATCTGTGTGTGTGTGTGTGTGTGTGTGTGTGTGTGTGTGTATGTGTGTGTGTATGTGTGAACGCACACATGCGTGTGCACACGTGTATGTGTGTGTGGGGGTGGGGGTTGTGTGGGAGTGTTTCTGTGTGTATGTGTGTATGTATTTATGTCTGAATTGCATATAGGATGGAAAAGAACATTCTGCTTTTGTAAAGGTGAGTATAATAGTTTTATTGAATAAAGCACTGCCAACAGCCAGTGATCAAGTTTCTAAACTTCTCTTTGTTTCTCTTCCTTCCTTCTCTTTCTTTACCATGTTTTGTGTGAGTGTGTGTGTGTGTGTGTGTTGTTTTGTTGAGTTTCATTATGTTGCACCAGATAAAGTAGAGGCTGGCCTAGTAAGTAGTCTTGCCTCAGTTTCCCCAGTATTAGGATTTTAGGCATGAGCTGCCTCATTTGGAATGAGGTTCAAAATTCTGTAAAGTAAATGCAGTAGTATTTTACTATGAGGATTTTCTACCATATAAAATTCAACCTTGTAATTTTTCCCTGTTGCTGATACTTTTTTTCTTTTTACTTAATCTATACTATGGTAGCAGCATCAAAGATATCTGAATGCTTGCAATTTCTGTACCCTTGTGCTCTGCAGAAACCTGGAGAGTTTTCTCCAGGAAGTCCTGGGAAGATTAGAGGTGCAGTGTCAGACAGATAGCCCATTAATTAAACTGTGTCCTTGTGTACCCTCCCACCCAACCTAATTACTCAGAGTGTGAGGCGATGCTTGGCTTCTAACATCATAAATTAGACTTCCCCAACTTGAAGAGGGGGAGGATGGCCATGTAGTTTCTATCATGATTAGAAACAACTTTTAAGTAAGGTACTTTATGCAGACTCCTCCACGGAGACTGGGGCTCTGTGGTGAGATTATTCCACAGAGGTTAGGTGTTTATATGGCTATAACTCATGAAGGCTTGGTGAAATAGAATTAACGCAGACCTCTCTAGGAATGATATGGAATCTCAATATCTACCTTCTGACCTTAATAACAGTCATCTAAAAACTTCTATTCCAAGTCAAAGTCACAGGCTTTGTTATATTGCCCAATAGTTTTTGTTTTAAAATTTTAATAATATTTGTAATAAATTTACAAATTTCCCAGAGAAGATCTGGAAAGTTTCCAGTTTGGCATTCTCTAGGAGAACGACATGTGTCCTGGAATTGAAGTTTACGAATCTCACTTAGCCATAAAAATAAGCTTCCAAACTGCAGCTCAGGCTGAGAAATAACACAAGGTATTCAACTCCCCCCATTTAGTGTTTATATGTAATTCTTTTAAAATAAGCATTTTAATATATTAATAATATCTAATTTTAAAATTCTCAACATATTAATAATATCATGGTGGGAGCAATATGCACATGACCTCAGACATTAATTCATAGAATGACCTTAGATCTTAGGTTCCAGTCAACAGTTGAGCAGATTTTTAGAATGAACTTGGGCCCTCTCCAAGAGCAATGTGTATACTTAACTGTAGAACCATGTATTCAGCCTGTCTGTGCCATTTCAGAATTGTTATTGAACCTGAGCTAGAAAGTGGGATATTTAAGTTTCAGATCTGTCAGAATTTATGCATTGCACAAGAACACATAAACATCTCTCTAGATCTGACGCAAAGTATGGTCCTTCTGTGTAAGGTCTTATTCAAACCAGTATTCTATAAAATATGACATAATTTTAGTATTTACATTTGAAACCTGGAAAAATTGAACCTCAGAAAAGTTTGGTTCAGCCCTACTAGTGCCTCTGAATAGTCATGAGAGTAACAAAGATTATTCAGGCTCTGAAGCTTTGTTTTTTGATGATTAGCCCATGATTGATTTCCCTATAAAATAGAACAAATGACTAATTTTATCTACTACATATTCATCTATCATTCCTGTATCTATCAATTCACCTATTATCTATTTACTTACCTATTATCTATACCTGTATCTATGTATCTACCTACCATTTATCATCTATTTATGTCTATCTATCTATCTATCTATCTATCTATCTATCTATCTATCTATCTATCTATCATCTCTTCTATCATCTATTATGTATCATTTTATATATCACTTATCTATCTATCATCTATCTATCATCTCTTCTATCATCTTCTATTATGTATCATTCTATATATCACTTATCTATCAATTATCTGTCATCTATCTTTATTATCTATCTGTATCATCTATATAGCATTTATCTATCTCTATCTATCTTTCTATCTATCTACCTATCTACCATTTATTTCTCCATAAATATATGTATGCATATATATATATATATATATGCCTGTCTTTCTGTCTGTCTGTCTAGCTATCATCTACTCTTGGTTTTCTTTTTTGATACACGGTATCTTTATAGCACGTACCAGCCTTGAAGTAGCTCTCCTATTTATGCTGGCTCTTCCTCTTAAGTACTGGGAGTAAAAAGGTGTCAATGTTCCACTGATGTATTTTAAGATAAAATTGTAAGAAAGAACAAACCTTATTTCTTTTGATGATATAAACTGGAGAATTAGAGTATGAATCAGTCACTAAAATATAGGATTTGAAGGAATAGACAATAAGAATACTTAGAAGAAAATGGGAATTTGTGACATAGAATGAGGGATGGGTAGAAGAGGATCTCTTTGGATACTGACAACCTGAGTTATGAATGTCTGTAGCAAGAGGTGATGATGATCAAATGGGTTTTGTTGCAGGGAAATTGACCATCTGGTTCTGAGCTAATACAGATGAAAAGCTGCAAATGTGTCCAGGGACAAAAATGTGACTCAAAATCTATCAGAGTGTCACTGTCTAAATGAACATGAAACTAATGGGTTCTCTCAGAGAACTCCACTCATAGAGCAACATGAGAATATTTCAAAATGCATCTGTGTGTAAAGATGTGGAAGCCACAGGACCAAGCACTGCTCTACAGAAGTGAAGACCTCGATTGGGTGATGCTGGAGTTGTCCATGTAAAAGAACCAGTGTTGACATGCTTAAGGACTGTTATCTTCTAATAATGACAATTTAGTCTAAGGAAAACATAACATTCAAGGGACAGCAAAGCATTTTAGGACTTCATTCTAAATGTAGGCAAATATTTATTGAACTACTTAGTAACTTCACTCAGCATCAAAGGACTACTTGTAAAGTAATGGTTCCATGAGTCTCGGTACCACCATGTTGTTCCACGTGTCTTAGCATGTGAGAGAACAGAGTGTTCCCATAACTAAAGTTTTGCCCAGTGAATCTCTCAGAACCTCTCCTTGATCTGAGCAGTGTGTGATTGTATTTAATTGTGTTGCGGCATGCTGTGTAAGGAATACAGAACAGGGATTACAAGAGCTATAATTCTGTGTACTTACAGTGAGGTGATAAATCCACAGGCACTGGAGAATCTGAGAAATGCTAATGAAGCAGAAGCAGTCTAGCAAGGATTTTCAGCTAGAAACAGGTGTGTGTGGGCGGAGGGGTGACATTTAGAGTCTAGAATTTCATAAGCTAAAACCTGGAATCAGTTTGGGAATTCAACACAAACCAGAACAACTTTTAGAGGTAGATGCGTGCTGAAGGTGACGTGAAATTACATGCTTTGCTCAAGGCAGTTTATGCAGGACAATTTCAACATGTAGCACAGGTTGCTCTCATTGTTGGTACCAGAAACTGAGGATTTAACAGCATGTACAGAAAACAACTTAATATGTTCTAGAAAAGCCAACTGTGGTACATCTTGAGATAGCAGGGAGTTAAAGATGAGAATCCCTTGAAGACTTTTAAAATAATGTAGGGAAGTAGTCGCTCTCTTCAATATTGAGTTGTTAACACGAGTGTAAAGTTTGGCACAACTGCAATATATTATTTTGAAAAGTGAATTACTTTTTCTTACTTGTAATACAAAGTATGATGGGGAGAGCTAATAAGACTTAAAGATAATAATGATTCAGTTTATGGATATTTTTTGCAGATGCATTTGATATTTGTATATTAATGTGCATATATAATCATAGAGAGTTAAATATTCATATACAAACTTACATACTTCAGAATTTTACTTTATTTACTATTATAATCGTTTGACTTGTTTGACTTAATTATCAGAAAACCATGGCATGATTCTTTGATAAGCCTACCCATGAGAGGCTAGAGAGATGGCTCAGGTGTTAAAAGCACCGGATGATTTTCTAGATGACCCTGGGTTCAGCTTTCAACACCTATATAGTCTTTCACATCCTTCTATGACTTCAGTTCTAGGGGATCTGACGCCATCTTCTGGTATTTTCAGGTACTTCATGTACATGGTGCAGAGACATATTTGCAGGCAAAACACCATACAAATAAAATGACAATATCTTTTTAATATCGTACTTGAAGTCCTAGCTAGAGCAGTTAGACAACATAAGGAGGTCAAAGGGATACAAATTGGAAAGGAAGAAGTCAAACTATCACTATTTGCAGATGATATGATAGTATACTTAAGTGACCCAAAAAACTCTACCAGAGAACACCTACAGCTGATAAACAACTTCAGCAAAGTGGCTGGTTACAAAATCAACTCAAGCAAATCAGTAGCCTTTCTATACTCAAAGGATAAGCAGACTGAGAAAGAAATTAGGGAAATGACACCCTTCACACTATCCACAAACAGCATAAAGTATCTTGGGGTGACTCTAACCAAACAAGTGAAAGACCTATATGACAAGAACTTCAGATCTCTGAAGAAGGAAATTGAAGAAGACCTCAGAAAATGGAAAAATCTTCCATGCTCATGGATTGGCAGGATTAATATAGTTAAAATGGCCATCTTGCCAAAAGCAATCTACAGATTCAATGCAATCCCCATCAAAATCCCAACTCATTTCTTCATAGAGCTAGAAAGAGCAATTCTCAAATTCATCTGGAATAACAAAAAACCCAGGATAGCTAAAACTATTCTCAACAGTGAAAGAACTTCTGGGGGAATCAGTATCCCAGACCTCAAACATTACTACAGAGCAATAGTGATAAAAACTGCATGGTATTGGTACAATGTCAGGCAAGAGGATCAATGGAATAGGATTGAAGACCCAGAAATGAACCCACACACCTATGGTCACTTGATCTTCGACAAAGAAGCTGAAAGCATCCAGTGGAAAAAAGATAGCCTTTTCAACAAATGGTGCTAGTTCAACTGGAGGTCATCATGCAGAAAAATGCAAATCAATCCATTCTTATCTCCTTGTACTAAGCTCAACTCCAAGTGGATCAAGGACCTCCACATAAAACCTGACACACTGAAACTAATAGAAAAGAAACTGAGGAAGACCCTTGAGGACATGGGCACAGGGGAAAAGTTCCTGAACAGAACACCAATAGCTTATGCTCTAAGATCAAGAATTGACAAATGGGACTTCATAAAACTACAAAGTTTCTGTAAGGCAAAGGACAGTGTCAAAAGGACAAAACGGCAACCAACAGATTGGGAAAGGATCTTCACCAACCCTAAATCCAACAGAGGGCTAATATCTAATATATACAAAGAACTCAAGAAGGTAGAACCCAGAGAACCAAATAACCCTATTAAAAAGTGAGGTACAGATTTAAACAAAGAATTTTCGCATGAAGAACTTCAGATGACTGAGAAGCACCTTAAGAAATGTTCAACATCATTAATCATTAGGGAAATGCAAATCAAAACAACCCTAAGATTTCACCTCACACCAGTCAGAATGACTAAGGTCAAAAAATCAGGAGATAGCAGATGTTGGTGAGGATGTGGAGAAAGAGGAACACTCCTCCACTGTTGGTGGGATTGCAAGATGGTGCAACCACTTTGGAAATCAGCCTGGCGGTTCCTCAGAAACCTGGGCATGACACTTCCAGAGGACCCTGCTATACCATTCTTGGGAATATACCCAGAGGATTCCCTGGCATGCAATAAGGATACATGTTCCACTATGTTCACAGCAGCCCTATTTGTAGTAGCCAGAAGCTGGAAAGAACCCATGTGTCCCTCAACGGAGGAATGGATACAAAAAAATGTGGTATATTTACACAGTGGAGTTCTATTCAGCCATTAGAAACAACGAATTCATGAAATTCTTAGACAAATGGATGGAGCTGGAGAACATCATACTAAGTGAGGTAACCCAGTCTCAAAAGATCAATCATGGAATGCACTCACTGATAAGTGGATATTAGCCTAGAACTTTTGAATACCCAAGACATAATCCACATATTAAATGATGTCCAAGAAGAATGGAGGAGTGTCCCCTGGATCTGTTAAGACTCAGTGCAGCAGTATAGGGGAATATCAAAACAGAGAAGTGGGAAGGGGAAGATGGTGGAACATGGGGAGGGAAGAGGGCTTATGGGACTTTCAGGCAGTGGGGAGCCAGAAGGAAATCATTTGAAATATAAATAAAGAATATATTGAATAAAAAAATAATTAAAAACACTACCTCAAGTATGCTAGTGCATTAACCCATGGCTTAAATGTACTGTTCCTGATTTTTACTCCTTTTATAGTATTGTCATAAGAGATGGTTGATTTATACTGACACATATTCAGCAGGAAGAATATAATTATTTCTTGTTTGCAAGTTGCTCACAAGCTTCTTTTTGCTCCATTCTTAACAATTAACAATATCTTTTAAAATTTCCAGTTTTATACATGAAAATCCTATCAGTTCATATACTTGGACATTTCCTCCATGTCTGTCAGTCACTTGTGTATAAACTTCAGTTAATTATTTAAACATATAAAAATATAATGCTTGTGTTTATATTGTGGGAATAGATTTCTAATATTATAAGATTTACTTTTCATGGAGCCTTTGCATCTGTGGTGCATGCCAAGGATATTTCTGAGTTGTTTATATTTCAGCTGACATTTAATAATGCAGGAGGCCAGCATGTGTGTCCAGTGAATTTATTAATATGCCTTGATTCAACTTGCCTTTAACCTCTGCTAGTGTTTGGGATCAAGCTGATATCATTTCAGGCCAAAGGATATGGTCATGTGACTTTAGAAGAACAGCCAGCACATTGTATCCTTCATGATGTCTCCAATCTTACAGGGAAAGATACCTGTCTAGGATAAGAAGGACAAATATCATTAAATTTTTCTACAAACAAATGAAGGTTCCATGCTTACTTTCCTTCCCTTTTTCATCCTGAGTTTGGCATGACTCTGAACAGCCTGACTCTGGACATCAAGGAATCATTTACTAGTTATAGTGTTTCAGCTATTCAAAGACAGGAGTAAAGTTCAAAGACACCCATATTTATACTGTAATGATTACAGTTTAACAAGATAATTTTTCTGAAGCCATATAGATTCAGCTTCATATTTCTCATTGCAGAAACTTTTAATCAACAAGTAGGATAAATAAAATTTGCAATCCTTACCCTAGTTTATCAATAAGAATTTATCTTCATTATTGTATGTGGAAAATGAAATAGTTGAGAAGCCATAAGTTCTCAGACCCCTCAGTATGTTAAGACTGTGAATCTAGGTACTGTTCCTGTGTTACATAATGGTGCAGTTCAAATGTTCTAATATTAAACTTAGAACTTAATACCATTTTATTGTTTTGTTTAACAAGTGAAAACGGATTAGTATTCATGAATATTCTATGTAGCAAGCAAAGGGATTGGCTCTTCACATTTCTGCCAGAAGCATCTTCTTGTGTTGTGATGCTCTTGAAATAGTCACAGACATATCCTCTACTGTGGCACAAAGATAACATGCATTTTCGGCATTATAGCAACCTTGATTTTAACTCTGACTGTCCTAGCTTTTAGAAAAATGATACACAAGGGAGTTTTGCACACAGAGAATCAGGGTGATTCACCTTTACTTCATCTAGAATTTCCGGTGGACATTGCTTTCTCTTCTCACTGGTGCATACTATCTCGAGCAAAATAGACAGCTTACACTTTGATCATGAGCACTTCTTGCCAAAATGAAATAAGCAGAGTCCTGTCTACTTCAAGTTATCAGCAAGGGACTAGTATGGTATTTCTCTTTTGCAGGATCTCGTCATCTGTGTAACAACTGAATGAACACCCAATGAGTCACACATTAATAGAAAAGTACTTTATTTTCATATTTACACCCAAGTGCTCACAATTATCAATTACTTTTACCTCCTATGTATCAATGTCAGTATTTTCATTTTCTGCTCTCCAAACCTTGGCTATTCTCTGCTTGCCCTCATAGTTTCAGGTCAGAATATCTGGTTCCCACTGTTGTTTCTGGTGTTCCAGTTTCATACTTTGTCTTAGTCAGAGTTAAACAACACATTATAACCAAGAAGCAAGTTGGGGAGAAAAGTTGGGTGATGCTGTTCATCACCAAAGGAAGTCAGGGCAGGAACTCACAGAGGGCAGGAACTTGGAGACAGGAGCTGATTTAGAGACCATGGAGGGGTACTGTTTACACGATTTCTTCCATTGTCTTGCACAGCCTGTTTTTTTATAGAACCCAGGACCACAAGCCCAGGGATGGCCCCACCCACAATGGGCCCTCCCAACTAGATCACTAATTGAGAAAATGCCTTACACCTAGATTTCATGGAGGCATTTCCTCAGGAGACTCCTTTCTCTGTGATAATTCCAGCCTGTGTCAAATTGACACATAAAACCACCCAGTACATTCTTGGTCTTCAACTCTTTCCTAGTATTCCCATGATGGTGGTATGTGCTCTTTCTCCAGACAGAGTCCTGAGGGCAGCAGCACAAACGGGGTTGTCCATTTGTCTTGTGTTATATAATGCCTAAGTGTTTCTATTCTATTAGAAAGACTTTACTCAGAATTAATTTGTAACTCTTTATAATCCCTATCACCCATTCTGCGTTTTCCTGATATCTGCCAATGAGTTTTATATTTCACATTTCCTCCATACCCAGTTTTTACACCTATATAACGACCATATAATTTCTGCTTGAATGATAGTAGACATGAGTTACCAAATCCTCACATCAACCCTAAAATGTAAGATTGATTATTTTCAGATAAATGTCACTTCACAGGTTGGGAAACTGAATGACAGCAAGACCAGTATCTCAGGGGAAACGGTGGTACTTTGCTAAAGGCCTTCAATTAAGGGAGCATCTGACCAACCACCTTCCTGTAGCATCTGTTCTCTTGCTGAATTGCTCTCATTTTAACAGAAGCTCTTGCCCTGCTGTTCAGTAAGCATTGCCCTTCAAACACTCTCAGTGATGCTGTCTGTGTGTTTTAAGTGCAGTGGGATATTATTTGAATTCCAAGTTGACAAAGCAGTGGCTAGCAACTTGGGAAGAGGCACAGCTTCTCAGTTTGTTTTGTTCTATTTGCAAATGGGTCAATGATTCTTTGTTGTCAATGATTCTTTGGTTTCTTTTTTTTATTCGATATATTTTTTATTTACATTTCAAATGATTTCCCCTTTTCTAGCCCCCCACTCCCCGAAAGTCCGGTAAGCCCCCTTCTCTTCCCCTGTCCTCCCACTCACCCCTTCCCACTTCCCCGTTTTGTTTTTTTTTTAATTGATCTACTGCTCTCTCATACAATACACCCTGACTTCATCTTTGCCCACTTCTACTCCTCTCAGTCCCCTCTGCCTTCCCCCAAGAAAAAGGTTCCTTGTGGGAGGTGAGCATCTCTGGCTCTTTTGCCTGCCTTCTGGACTCTTTTCCTCACCCAGTCTTGATGTGAGAGTGTGTGCCTGTTCTTGCTTTACCTTGTGCGCGGCTCAGTTGATGGTCAATGGTTCTTAGCTGCAAAATTTCTTAAGCACATTCCAACAGCTTTTAAAAGTCTCCCTTACCAGGTAGTTTTATTGTTTTAATTAAGTTCATAGACTTGAGAATCAGGAAACTCCAGATCAAAACACTGGCTGTGCCATCAGCTGAGATGACATGCAGATTAATTCCAGTCTATGATGTGATCTTCTCTTATCAGTGAAATGGACAACAGAGATACTATGTTTCAGTATTAGCTTACTGTGAAGATTAATTGAAATGGGATGAGAAAAATAGGGTTGTAACAATGCTTGCCACAATTCATGTCTTTAATAAGTTTCATAGCTCATGGTTCTATAAATTTTGACACTTTTCTTGTTGTTGCTATTGGGTGCCCTAAAACTTCAAATTAGTTTTCAAAACATACTTGATAATGTACAGAATCCACTAGTTATAATTGACATAGCAATAAACATTCAGAATGAAGCAAATGTACTAGGAAGACAGATCTAATATTGATATCATGTAAAACCTAGTTGGCTATGCTTCAGTAATAATTTAATCTTGCTTCTCTCTTTCATCCTGATTAGTCCAAAAATGAAGAAAAGTTTGTATATCTAAAAGTTTCTATTTAATACTATATTTTTCTTCTTGATAAAAGAACTTGATTAAAAAATTGAAGGGCACAAAGAGCAATATAATTAAAATGCATATTTTCTGCAATATGCTTGGATATATTATATTTGTACTTCAAATGTGTCACATTTCAAAGGCTAATAAAGCACCTTTAAAACCTTCAACACTGAGAAGCATAATCTCTCCAAGGAAGGCAGGAAAGTCTTTAACAATAGTGTAAATTGTTTCTAGACCTCCTGTCTGAGCAGGATAAGTTATTAAGATTTTCTAAGGTGATTAACTATTGTTTTAACTGCTACTCATGTTTCTAAAAGGGGAGATAAACAGATGGTGGTTTGGAAGTCTAGACACCATGTGTGTTAATTGTTAGTCATGTGATGTTGGCACAGCATTGCATCTCTGGGGGACCCCATCTTCTTGTTAGAGAAACAGTTTCAAAAACAAAATGTCTAATACTCATTAACAATCACCAATAAGCCATTCTGAAACCATACCCATCTAGCATCTTTTTTATTTATTTGTGAATTTGGCACATTAGTTAGACTAAATCTTAGCTTCAAATATTTTAAATGTGAAATGGGGAAAATTGAGTTAATTTTACCTTTGCATATTTGGTGTGGGCAAAATGAAATACCATGCTCATTTATACAATAATCGGCATTTAGTAAATGTCTACTAACAAAATTTTAAGACATTGAAAGATGTACAGCCTCTCTATTTCTTAAACTGTTAATCAAAATTAATAACCCTTCTGATAACTATTTCAGCGATTTCATTTATTTATTCTGTGATATTAATAGCTTAGACCATCTACAATTGTGGGACTGAGAAAAGGAGTCTATGTTCTGGTTGAGCAAGGCTCCGGAGACTCAGTAGATATTCTACAAGGGACAAACCCATTGGCCATGCTCCCAGACACTAGGCTTCTGACAGGAGGCCCTCAACTCCGTAATCCTGTGGTCATCAGTCATGTAGGGCAATGCCCCAAGCCCCTGGTATTCTGTCTGGACTCCACTCCCACAGTCACCTGATAACAGTGAGATGTGTCCTTCCCCACGGTTACCTGGCAACAGTGAGGAAGGCCGGACCATTAATAAAGGGGGTGTTTGCCCCCTCCTCTCTCTCTCTCTTGCTCTCTTACGCTTTTCCCTTTCTCTTGCTCCCTTGCTCCCCTTCTCTCCATGTGGCTATGGTTGGCCTTTCCTTCTCTACCTTCTCCCTCTCTCTACTTCTCTACAATAAACTCTCAAAAACCATAGACTGCCTCTTCTCATCTGGACCCCCAAGCCATAGGCCAACCAAGCCAAGGACACTCTAGTCCCCACAGGACTCATCTGGAGCTCTCCCCTGCCCCTTTCCTTTCGACCCTGGGCCTGAGCGGAGCCCCAAAGGCCTACACTCCCATTCCCAGCTCTTCTGAGACATCCAGCAGCATCTGGATGTTCCAAGTGTCCAAGTTCGAAGTGTCCAAGACTGCGAACCTGTCACCCTTGAGCTCCACCCTGCGGTTCCCCAGGAAACCCCGAAGGACTGCCCTTTCCCACTCCCAGAATGCTGTTCTGTGGTTTCTCAGAGTCCCACCCCTATCTGGCAGTTCTGTGGGCATGGCAACCACCCATGTCTGCCTGGCCCAGTGGCCTGAGCTCTGGGCAGGATGAGCGACTCCACTCCAAACCCACATACAATGATGATACCTGAGGGTTCCACCATGGTCACTTGCCTTCATGTAATGGGGCATAGACACTTGAAACTAGTGCACAGGTGTTTAAGAAGGAGCATGATACAGACAAGGAAAGTACAAACATTTTATTTTTGGAATGATGCTTGATTAATCATAAAAGTTTTTTTTTCAAGGATCAAGCTTTATCCTAACTCTTGAGAGGAAACATCTCTAACAAAAGCAAAAAACTATGACAATCCACATTGGATGCACATTGGAGAAAGAGGATAGGCGACAAGAAAGAACGCAGAACAGTACACACACTTAAATGCCCCAATATATGCAGAAAGACCTGGCTCTATCGAGCAACATGAAACATGACAAGTGCCTTTACAATTCCAATCAACATACTAGGACATATTGTTGAGAGTTTTCAATCAATGAAACAATGAGATTTAAATTAGCATTTCTGTCCTAATTTATTTTTAATTATGGTATTTGATACTTTCATACTAATATGCAATGAAATATGATGAGAGCCACCCTCTACTTTTCCTACAATACTAAAAATCTATGTTTGAAGAGGTGATAGGTTATAGTATTTTTACTTTGCTCACTGATCATGCTCTCTAGTTGCCTTTTAAATGCTTATGTTCATAGACCAGAGTGGCTCTCAGCCTGGAACAGAGAAGCTTCTTTCTGAGGAAGAGATACATAATTGGCTGAAGTGCTAAGAATGAGTCTGAGTGCTTGGCCCTGAACGTGATTTCTATATCGAACCCTCTTGTGTAAGGTTCAGAAAACACAGGGTAAGAAGAGAAAGAACATAAGAGTTGGAAGATGTGGAGGCAAGACATAAAAGGCTGTCTTCTGGATATGGCATGGCTGCTGCTCTCAGAAACTCACAAAACCTGTAGTTACCCACAAAATATTCATTCAAGATCGAGCCAGCTCTTTCTAGAAAAAGAGGGAATGTCTCTCTTCCATCCATTGCTGATTTACTATTGATTGTTGATACTTGATGGGAGAGAGAGAGTGACTGTCCTTTGAGACTATGGCTCCCATAGGACACTGATTTTGAACACTTAATCTCCACTAGTGTTGCTATTTGTGGAGGCTATTACACCTTTATGAGGCACAGCCTTGCTAGATGACAGACATCACTGGGACTAGCTTTTGTGGTTTGTACCCTCTTCTTGCTTTCTCTTTTTTTCCTATATGTATACAAAGATTTGATCAGCCAGCTAACTCTCTTGTGAGCATAATGGCTTCCCAGTCATTTTGGACTCTATCTAGTTCATGGAAACTACAAGGTAAAATAAATCTTGTCCTTTTAAAGTTGTATTTGATCATAATGTTTCATCACAGGAATTAATATGTAACAAATGCCCAGAGTGACACGAAGTCATCCAAAGATTTTTCACTTGCTTCAGGAATCAAAGTGATTTACAAGGATAAGTTGACTATGGAATAGGATGAGGCTCAAAAATAACTAGAGACTGGTATTATCATTACTAAGGCTATTGGGTGGGCTATCAACACCATTCTCCAGTAGGATCCTTGTCTAAAATGTTCAAGGAAGAACTTGTGGTTAAAAACAATGTGTACATGTGTTTATGTCTGTGTGTATGTATGTGTGTGTGTGTGTTACAGAGAGACAGAGAATGTGTGTGCATGCATGTGTGCCTATATGTGTGTGTGCTGTGTGTGTGTATGAACGTGTGTGTGTTGCTTTTTGAGTAGTATGAAGACATAGCCAATGAAAACTCTGAATGTGAAGATTAGAAAGACAGTGGGGAGGATCCACATGAGAAAAACCAACACTATGTGAATATCACATTTAAGTAGGAAAAAGAAGGACAAGAATCTGAGAATCCCGAGGGTAAAAACCAAGCCACAGGTATACACAGAATCTGTCATTAGAGATCACTTTCTCTAAGATGTCTGCATAATTGAGCATTTAACAACATTTGCATTAGAAACAGAGGCTGTGGTCATCTAGAAGAAACATTCAAACAAAATAGAGAGTGAGTGTTAGGCTAGAGTTAATTTGAACTGGTTAATGAAATACGATGCTTACAAGATAGTTTATGCAAAGCCATTAACAAAATAGTCACTATTTTCAAATATTCTATAAATAATATGAAAACATGAGACTCTTAGATATTGCTGATTTGAGAAAGGAAAAGACAAAATAATTGATAGAAAACATTAAAAGAAATAATCATTGAGGAAATGTGAGGCTTGGGAGAAGTTTTTGAGGGCCCTTCAATTATGGAACCATATATTTATGCTAGTCTGAATTATTCCATACAAGATTTGATCTCATGACTTTGGCTATGAAGAATCCAAGTTATTTTGAGACTAATAATTTTGAATCTTTTCTATAAGAGACTAGTATGAATAAGAATGATCACTGGATTTTATTACTTTGATAACGTACACAATAAAGTTGATTAACAAAAGAAGTGATTCAGGTAGAGTCTGAAGTAGTACACCAACAGTGTTGAAGTTGAAATTATTGATCAAGAATGATGAGACTTAAGAATTTTGGGGCATTTTAAGTTCTACCAATATGATCAAAACTATGAACAGTATCCTGAGGTTGGACAAAGAAAATTATGCCACCAAGCTAATGTGTGGTCTGGTTGGCCTTTTTCTCAGTTCTGTTCTGCAAGATTGCGTAAATGATTTAATTTTTCTAGCTAGCCTGTATAATAAAACACAATATTTTGGCATATTATTTATAATATAAATAATATTGTTGTAAGCCTTAATTGGGCATGTTGTGTGCTATTCTAAGGTACATCCCAGACACATGCCCCTTGTTACTTGCTGTTTAAGTCTCACTTGGGTTATTTCTGCTCCATCAGATTGTCCTCAGGGTCCAGTTCTCCTGGCCATGTACATACTCCTGGTCCATCTCCTCTCACAGCAGCCTCCTCTTCTCTGTGTTTTCTTTCTAGTTCTTCCCCCTGACCTCTTCTGAAACTCCTCATTCCATCCTCCAGTCCTGCCTTTCTCTCTCTACTGCCTACTCAAGATCTGTAGACTTTTATTAACCAATTGACTTTAAATTGGGCAGCAAGGTCTACACAACAAAGACACTGGTATTCATGGTAATTCACATATCTGAAGACAATTAGATCTTGGGGTGCAGTATTTTGCATTTGTATACACAGCACCAGACCAGTCCCCAACAAGGCAGTTTGAAGATATTGTCATTTTTACGGATTTTCGCTCTAAGAAAATGATCTCATCTTCTAGGTACAACCTTGCCCTCACAGATAATTACATTCAACTACAAGGGTATGGTGTTTTCTGTCCTGACAGGTTTTGTGATCCCTCAAATCCAAGGTGACTGAAGGATCATGACAGTGACTTTTCCCTGTGTTTTTATCTAAGCAATGACTTGCCAAGAAGTGGAAACAATGATGTCAGGCCATTTTCTGTACTCAGTTGTTCCTTGGCTCCAAGTCAAACATTAGATTTCTAAATGTTTGTCTCCATTCAACTTGAGAAGGTTTATCACAGAGCAAACCCATAAAAATCACATGTCTGTTTCTGGACAGAATATCTGGGACATGTGACAATCCCACTGACAACCCCAGTGTTGTGCTTGTGGGAGCACAAGATCATAGATCTGAAAGTGCTAGGGATCAGTTACTGAGAGAGGACTAAGGCAGGAGTGAAGGAAATGGGCAGAGTTCAGAGAGCAGTGCTCTGAGTTGAGATGGTGTAACTAAGATGCTGCTGCATCCAAGGTGGGAAGAATGTGAACAGTGTAAGAGAGGAATCTAATTGAATGAAGAAAACATACAAGATATTTGTAGCATACATCTTAGGTATTCAACTGATACTGGAGGATGATAGATGTGTATGTGAAGAAATTATATGGAATTGGAGAAAATAATTTTTGATCTCAGCTATGGCTCATAGAAGTGTCTCTTCCAAACCGTCAGTCAGAACATCTTTGTACATCATGGAGTATAATGTATAAAATTCAGTACATTCTTTAGTAAGGAGCTGAAAATAATATTTCAGTGTTAACTTTATTCTGCCCTTACTGAATGAAATGTAAAGGCAGTATTTGAAGAGATCAAACGTCAAGTGACTAGAGAATTCCAAAAATAAGCTCTGACATAATTCATAGCAATGTAAAAATGCCCAGCCCAAGAGAAGGTAAAATTCACAGTGTCTGGTGTGCAGTGAAGCTGTCATGTAAAATGACAAAAATATGGCTAACCCAGAACTAATATGGATACTAGGATTAGTGAATGCAAATTTTTGTTTTTCTGTTTGTTTATAGAACCAGTAACATTCTAACATTAAGGAAAAAATTAAACATATTAATGAGAAGTATTTGGATAAATATTTGATGTATGAACTAATATGAATACAATCAAAAGTATATTTCACAGTGAAGAAAAATTATCATGTAATAGTAACTATATAAAAGTCAACAGACAATAAAGAATAAAATGAATTTGGTGTAAAACATTCTTTTTTAATTTTGAGGAGAATTATAAATCTATGCACATAGACAATTTCAAGTTTACACAGAAAGAAACAAAACTTATTGAGACACATCAGATTTTTACAATCTGAAGATTGAGGAAAAATCTCATGTAGACCCATATCAGAATGAACCAACACAGATAAAGGGAAACATCAGGGTCAAGATTTAAGCTCAGATATCAACAGAAGCAAGAAAAGAGAGAAGGGGGGATGTACTCTTTAATGTTTCAGGGGAAAAATACAACCTAGAATTTTAAGCAGAGGGAACTGTCACACAACAAAATAAAAAAGTAAAGGTGTTAGCAACACTGACAAAGCACCAATGACCAATTACCAAAAGACAGATTGTGTGGTAAGAAAATGAAACAGTCCCTGGTCCTGAAAATGCTTGTTCCAGCATTGTAGGGGAATACCAGGACAGAGAAGTAGGAGGGGGATGATAGGAG
The DNA here is from genome assembly GCF_947179515.1 of Apodemus sylvaticus. Taxonomy (NCBI): domain Eukaryota; kingdom Metazoa; phylum Chordata; class Mammalia; order Rodentia; family Muridae; genus Apodemus; species Apodemus sylvaticus. The sequence goes on from NC_067475.1 coordinate 4,313,882, forward strand.
AATGGGCAGAGGGAAGAGGGCTTAGGGAACTTATGGGGAGGGGGGAACCTGGATAGGAAAAATCATTTTAAATGTAAACAAAGAATATTGAAAATAAAAAATTATAAAAATAAAAAAAGAATACTAAAAAAAAAGAAAGAAAAGAAAAAAGTATGAGGAAATTAGAGTGAGGGGAATCCCTCGGAAATAATAAATAATGTGTTTTTTAAAATACATATAAGTTTATAATGCATATATCTCCAAAGCATAAAAATGATTGTAAGGAAATACACTATAGGTGTTCCTACACCATAAGCAAGAAGATACTCACAAGCAAAGGTACTGTGACATTAAGGTAGAGAGGAATTCTTTATAGCCAGAAGTGGCTACTCATAGAGTAAGTTTTATCTGATAACCTTAAATGAAGATGTACAAAACTGTGAGAAAGGAGGCAAATGAAAAATAGATTAAATACATGTAGTTTATGCTATTGCATAGTAGATTAAATCTACCAAGTTCAAATTGTCTGGTTGGATATGAAGCTTCAGAAAATCCCAATTAAAATATTACCAGGTTGCATATGAATCAGAAAATCAACTATCTACTTCCTATAAAACTGTTTAAGTATAAATACACAGGTAAATTCAAAAGAAATGTTTTCTGGTATGTATATATAGTAGAGCAAACCTGAGATTACTTAACACATGACCTTCAAAATATATATTTATTTGCCTAGAATCATGAAGAAATATAAATTTACATATTAAAAAGACATTCATTCAAATAACTCTTAACACTTAGAAGCTAGCCCACTACTTCTGTGGCTTACTTGTTATTGTTACTAAGTTAGCTCATAGTATCTGTTTTTGTCATCTAACCTCAATATACTAGATTGGAATGCTTTTTTATAATTTTTATACTTTCCAGTATGTCTTCAGTGGTTGAAGGTTATTTCCCAATATAAAGTGATGCACATTATTTGGGTAGTTGGCTTTTTGTCTTATAGAGCTGTGAACTCATACACACTCTTTTGGTACTAGAAAGAAAACAAAGATCCACTAAAAAACCACAGTTGACACTTTCTTTTAAAAGAGAGTGAGATTCTCTGACATTTCCTGATAATAAACTTCTAATTTATCCACAATTCATCCTTTAATTAATATACTTAATTTGCATTTAGTGTTTTACTCTCCCTACTTCTGCAAGTCTTGCTCAATCTCCAGTTGCCCAAAGCCATTTCTGCTAAAGCTTATAAAATTCCTATGCTAAACCTTTGTCTGTTTCAGTGTCCATGATAACATGATACATGACTTTTCTTTGCCCCTTCTTCTGACATACTTCTGACATACTCAACGTCATGTTCCTTCTCTGTGTTCCACTCCAGGTATTAACATACCTCCTATCTCTTATAAAAATAGTCATGAATGTGAATCATAGATTTTTTTTAGTGTTATGAACTATAATTGCTGAATTATTTTTGAGTCATTCATTTAGATATTCTCCATCATCATTTCTAGAATTACATCAAGACCTAAGTGTGTTGTAGACTTTGCATTCATGTCTTTGCCTCAGCATCACCAATGCAGAACTTATAATTCAGAGTCATACTTATTCCTTTCCAGTCTCTTAGCTTGTATCTTTTTAGACTCAACCTAGATACACCAAGTGTTAATTAATTCTAAATAATATCATATGCCACACCGGATCTTACTATTGAATAAATCATAAACATGCTGATTTATGATGTTCAAAATGTATACCACAGTCATAAATAGATGTTCAGTATTATAGAACCTCGCACAACATTTGCTTATCAAATTCAATTTTGCAGTGACAGCGATAATATTTGTGCTCTACTCAAAAGATCAATACCAATCTCTTTCTTCAGTTAATGAACTCTCCTTCATGTTTTCTGCTTTTAATTATTATCAGTTACAATTACTGCAGCCTGCACTAATGCTTTTTCAACTAATCATATCATTAACCAGCTCAAAGCACTCGGTAACTGTCCTGTGTTAGAATCAATGTAGCCTTCCTATGATCTTACAAGACTGACTGGTCCAACTCCCACCTATATTCTGAGCTCTTTCTGTTTCTCTAAAGCTTATTATTCTTTGGCTACACAAGCATTATTTCTGTTTACAAGGTTTTTCTCACGTGATTTACAACCTTCTAAATAAAGATCTATTTGCCTAGATCCATGTTAAAAATTATGTTTACTCTAGTATCACCTAAGAAGTTCTGCACTTGAAAAAGGTGAACATATTCTCAGTTTCCTTGAAAGTTATTTTGTTGGTACTTAAGTTACCAGTCTTTTACCATGGTGCCTCTCTTTATATATTTGCAACTTCTGGGTGCACCCATAGTAACTTTTTGTAGCTTTTTCATTATATGAAGACAGTCAAATTGCCACCTAGCCACTTATTCAGTCATTTACTTGGAGATATATGTTTCTTCCTAAGCAGAAAAACACAGTGGCTGCTTCACCCATGAGATGCACGTGATTGTTTCTAAGGTGGAATTTAACTTTTCTGTATCTTTTCATGACAGCATTGTGAGACAGTTTAATGATCATAAGCACATTCGTTCTCTCCAATAGCAGTTCTCAAAGAGACGTATATACAATGATTCTTGGCTTCACTCAGCACTAACTCAGAAATCACCTCCAAAATATTCTCCAGTTCTTCATAACTAAGTACTCACTTCCCATTTATATTTGTATCTTCTCTTTCAATTAAAAAAAACTTATTGGGAATATTTGTTGCCTTATATTTATTTTTGTGCCCTGTCAGTAGAACAGAGTCTGTGGAGAATACAGCCTATTCTGAAAGGCTCTGCCAGAGCCTGACAAATACAGAAGTGGTTGCTTATAGTCAACCATTCGTCTGAGTGCAGGAATGATGGAAGAGTTGGAGAAGAGACTGAAGGAGTTGAGGAGATTTGCAGCCACATGGAGGGAGCAACAGAGTCAATATGCCAGATCCCTCACCACCAGAGTTCCCAAGGTCTGGACCACCAACCAAAGAATATACATGGAGGGACCCAGGGCTCTGACCACATATGAGGCAGAGGATGGTCTGGTTAGACATCAGTGGGAGAAGCATCCCTTGGGCTTGAAGGCATTCAATGCCCAAGTGTAGGTGAATGCCAGAGTGGGAAAGTGGGAGTGGGTAGGTGAATGGGGAAGCACCCTTATAGAGGCAGGGAGAGGGGGGAAAGAGATAGTCATTTCCAGAGGGGAGACCCAGAAAGAAGATATCATTTGAAATGCGAATAAAGAAAATATACAATAAAAGAAAAAATTAAAAGAATTTAAAAATTTAAGAATTGAAAAATTAAAAAAATTAAAATAATATCATTTATCATTTTGATAAATTCATTCAAAAATAGAAGGAAGAGAAGGAGGAGGAGAAGGAAAAAAGAAGAAGGAGAAGAAAAGAAGAAGAAGAAGAAGAAGAAGAAGAAGAAGAAGAAGAAGAAGAAGAAGAAGAAGAAGAAGAAGAAGAAAAGAAAGAAGGAGAAGGAGGAGAAAGATGAGAAGGAGGAGAAGGAAGAGGCAGAGGAGTAGAAGGAGAAGGAGAAGAAGAAGGAAGATGATGATGATTTCCTTAGAAAGTGAGGGGGCAGCTAGCCCTTCACATTCTGCTTTTGTTAAAAGACCAAGAAAATGTCACCATAGAGCTTGTTTTTCTACAGACTATGTTTCTTTAATATCTTATTTTACAACAGACCATGTAATACTGTGACAGATATTCTGCTAGTGGGAGACACAAGCTACCATCATGTGAATTGTCATCTCTCATCTATTCTTACTATGTCTTGAGTAGGCTTTGATGTATTTCATATTAAAGGCTCTGATGACTACTCTCCAATGCAGCATTGCTTTCCTATGGGAGTGTTACTGAAGAATACTTGGGAGGAATAACTACAGTGTGCAAACCCCCAAAAGACAGAAATTAAATTAGGAAGCCAGCACTGATGAACTTAGGGTTAGGAGAGTTTTGAGACGGAAAGAAAAAATCAAGAAAATGTGATCCATAGACCTGATCCTAAGTCAGGAGAATGAAAATGGACTTTCACTATGAGCTCTCTGATGATAAGAATGGGTACAAGAAGAAAGGAGGAGTGGCCCCTTGTTCTGGAAAGACTCAGTGAAGCAGTATTCGGCAAAACCAGAATGGGGAAGTGGGAAGGGGTGGGTGGGAGGACAGGGGAAGAGAAAGGGGCTTATGGGACTTTCGGGGAGTGGGGCGCTAGAAAAGGGGAAATCATTTGAAATGTAAATAAAAAATTATATCGAATAAAAGAAAAGAAAAGAAAAGAAAAAGAATGGTTTTTTTCTGGGATCAGGAAGCAGAAGCATTTTGATTCCTTCTATAATGTAAAAATGAAAAACTATTGAAATGTTTATAAATATCAGACTATAAACTTGTCTAGTTGAAAAATAAACTTTAAAAATGTTTCCTGTTTCCTTTAATCTTCAGCTCAGTAATTATTCTGTATTTATTTTTTATTGTGTCTTAAATTCCTTTAAGTAGTCTTAGGTAACCTTCTGGCTCTATAGCTAATGAGTGACAGTATTTTATCATGCAAATATGTCCTCTAGTTTCTCCCCTGTCTTCATCTGTCCACCCATCCATCTGTCTATCCAACCATATGTCCAACCATCCATTTAATTCTTTAACTTTTGTTTTGATTGCAAAAGTTATGGCATGCAGGGTCAAATGTTTTCAGTCATGCCTTAGCTTAAGTCTCTGATTTTTGTTTTACACGTGCTATGATTTTTTCCCTGAAACACAGAATAGTTATGAGGAAAATTATTCTAATATTCTGAACTCATATTTATCTAAATATTCCACACTCAACAAATAAAAACATTTTTGATACTGGAAGCCTCACCTACTTCCTAAGGTGTGTGAAATTCTGAATCCCGAAGAAGTGTCTATAAATTCTACTTTACTAAAACAGCATAATGCCTAACTAAGTTCTAAACAGTGGTCCTTATACACAGAGGATAGTGTGGTCTTTATTCCTCATCAAGGTAACCTCTCTTTGCAACAGACAGAGACCATTATTGAGCCTAATCTCAATAGACATATCTACAAAACACTGAAGGCTCAGGGCACATTGTAAAGAGAGAGCTGAAAAATTTTAAGAGCCAGAAGATTACTATGAGACTGTATCTTCTAATAATGTCAAATACCAAACCCACAAAGTATCACCAACATGATTGTCTAAACATGAGTTGAACAAGGACAAGTGTAAACATGTTAAAGTAGATGGTAGGAATAAGAGCGACCACAAAACTTCAATGCTACACAAGCACTACAGGAAACTTAGGAATGCTAATTGTGGGAGAAATAGTGTTCTCCAAGGAAGAGCATAGCAATTGGTTAGACATACAAATTATATATATGTATATATATGTATATATATATATGTATGTGTGTGTGTGTATGTGTATAAATAAAATATTTTTGTTTGTGGTATGCAAATACATATATTTAGGAACAATTAATGAAAAGCAAGAAGGAAGCCATGAATTTGAATAAAAGAGAGGAAGAAAAGAGGGACATATTGGAGGGTTTACAAGGAGGAATGGGGAGAAGAAAATATGTAATTATATTTAAAAACTATATTTCAAAAATGTAATTTCTAAAATTAAAAGAAAAAATTATCCCAATTTTATTTCTGATAGCCATGGAGAGGTGATATCCAGGGTGAGTGTAATCATAGGTCAGCTTCTAGTGAAACCTGCTTCTGACTTTCAAGCTGTCTCCTCACTCTGTCCTCAGGTGGTGGAAAGACCACTGTTCAGAAGCCCTAGTGTCTGCTTCTACTTTCACAATGTAAAAGATTTCCTACACATCTGTCCCTCATCCCATCCCTTTGCAAATTACAATTCAGCAGATTGGATTTATTGTCCATGGCATGAGGATTTTTCTCATTCTTCATTTATTTCAGGGAAATGGAGTACTTGGATGGTCCTCATTCCACTCTTCTATAAGTGGCAAGAAGATTGTGAATGAGTGAAAAATTCCTGTCTCACAGGTTTTTCTGTTTTCACGTGTAGGGATAAGACATTTTTAGGAATTTTAATGTAAGTTTTATTATGTGCAAGAATCTATTGATGGCTTCTCAAGTGCATTTATGCGTTTTAAGGCAATGTGTTCCTAACATGTACCATGGGACTCTGGCTCTTTGCTCCACAGCAATGGGAGTGCAGGTATTTTTAAACTAAGTTTTGATTTTCATTTACTACCTGGTGGGCAGCTTAAACTAGTATTTTGCCCTTTAAAATTCTCACTTGTAGGTCTGACTGTGGTCTACAGTGTCAGTAGACCACTGGGCATACAATTGAGTATGCTTAAGTGTCTTGGAAGCTTTCACCAATTTTAGTGCTGGGCAGTTATAATTCATATGATTATACTTATCATAAAAATAGAGTTTGGTTTAGTTTTGGCGAAGTACCATTAAGCACCCCAAGTAAGCTTCAAAGTAAGGCCTTTCTGTCTTACTTCCTTTGTGTTGAGATAAACAGCTATATCACTTTCCCCTTCAAACCTTCTTTAATTTCCAAGTTATTCTTTCCCTGCTTCCCAAACATGTATGTGATGCTGAAGGTGATAAGATTAAAAAGAAAAGCTCACAAGTTCATTTCTTCTCAGTAGCAAATTGTGGAAAGCCGTGGCAGTATTCGCCATTACAAGATGGTGCCGGCTTCCACTGTGCCAGCTCTGCTTTCTTAGTAAACAAGCTATCTGTGCATGTGCAAGAGTATTTTCGCGCCAAATCTCTGCCCATCCCGGGTTTCGGCACCACTTGTCCCACGCTATCGTCTTGCCAGCAAGAACACACGCAGGACACCAGGATCCTTCTGCAGCCAAGCTTTTATTGAAGCTTTTCATGGAGGAAGACCCGAGCCCAAAATGGGCGCTGCTTATATACCCCTTGGTGTGGCGCGTACACACTTAATTGGCTGTTCACTCATCACCTCATTAGAATGCCCGGGATGGGCAGAGATTTGGCGCGAAAATACTCTTGCACATGCGCAAATAGCTTGTTTACTAAGAAAGCAGAACTGGTACTGTGGAAGCCGGCACCATCTTGTAATGGTGAATACTGCCACAGCTTTCCACAGCAAATTAATGGAGTTTTACTTCCTGCAGAGACAGAGGTGCTGAGCTGACACTGAGAAGCAACAGGCTCTGAGACACTGAGTTCCCTTTTATATATTTTTGAGGGAAGCAGGGCTTTCACATAGAAAAGTTTTACTTTATTTGTATGAAAAATTTATATAAATTGACTGTCACATCGCACTCATCTGACCAGATGCTGAAGTGCTTCTTTGACAACAACATTATTTCTGACCCACTCCTTCTGCTTCACTTGGATTGAAGGTTGGGTTCACTGGGGCACGTGAGTTACAATGGAAGCTTTCATACTCAGCCTCAAGGTCCATTGAACCTAAAATAACATATAAGGGTTACATTTAAATTCAATGAAGAAAATTACAAAAACTCTTCGATTTTTCTCCTAAAATGAAAATAATTCTTATATCCACGAGTCAGTTGAGAATAATAACTCAATATAAGTAGCCATACACTGTAGAATGCAATATATGTGGACATTGGCAAACTCAGCATTTCCCACACATGAAGAAAATGCTTGCAGTATTTAATAAAGAAGACAGAAGATGTTAATTTAATACCAATATGTATGATGGATCAGAGTGTTAGTAGACTGGAGGCAGGAAAATCATTAGGAAACTGTTACAATATTTTATTTTTATAATAACAAGTAAAATATAAACAGAAGTATAGATTAAAGAAAAAGATATAATCCATCCATTTATTGTAAGATAGGAGGGAATGTACAGCATTACTTACTCACAGTTGTACTATGTGTTCATATGTGTTTGAAAATATACTCTAGACACAGCAGAAGCAGGGAGCATAGCTGCATCACACAGGCAGTCCTTTTGGACTCTTCTGTCTCAGATGTGTTTATAGCCTCCTGTCTGGGTCTATTAAGAACACAGTGCTGTGCTGTGACCATGCAAGGGTGGTTGGTTCATGCTCATTGATAGTTTGAGTACACCTAGGAATTGATGCAACTCATTACATCTGCCATGCAGTGTTAGAGAAAACTTGATGCTTTAAAATGCCAAGCAGTTGGAAGATGCTCTGGGCTGCTTCCCAGAACATCCTGTGGGATGGTGACCATGTCACCATGGCAGCAAGCTGCTCCTTAAAGCATCAGTATTTAACTTCATGCCTCTCTTCCTTGTTCCACTTCCTTATTCTTTTCTGGTTGCTTAAGAGTCTTCTCAACTTATATGCTTGAAAATCCTTGTTGGGTTTCATGGTGTTAAATACAATGTAATCTATAATGGGCATAAGGAAGTTAGATCCTTTCCCATGACATTAGTAATTCTGCCCATCTAATTAAAATGTTTCAAGTCATTGGTAGCTCTTTGTATTTTATTTAAGTGTTAAATTATTTCAGTGACTCATACCATTCTCAAACAAAAAACCATATAGTCTTCTCTTGTGCTTTCCCTTGGGGGTGGCACGTTGGACTGCCAAGAAAGACACACAAAAAATAGTCACTGAAAGGAGTAAGTAATAAGGAACTAAAAGGTTTCTGTGACTGTAACAGCCCTGCAGCAACGGTAGGTAAATGGGTAATCTTATGTTCACAGCTCTTTCATAGGATAACCCTGCAGATATGTAGGTACTTCTTCAGAAATGGACTTCTTTGCTTTCTTTTAAATCTAGCCAACATTATTGTGATGAGCACGTAGCAACCCAAGACAACATACAACAGATCTGAGAGCTGAGAGCTGATTCATCATCGCCTCCCGTCTGTGGCCTTTAGTGTCTATTGACAAAATCATAAGTTAAATGCCAGATTTCAAATGTAAAGCAAACCTGTTTCCTATTTCTGACTAAATGATGATTGTATTAGGAGGATCTGAGTGATATTACACTCCACAGTGACAGTGACATGGCCGACTGGCCCTGGAACACAACCCCATTAAAACAGGGAGGCTGAGCTCTTTTACACTTGAGTGAAACTGGTAGTCTATCCTTAGTCGAGGACACCGTTGTGAACATAAAACACATTCAGGATGAAAAATTGGCAGGAAGTTGTCCCTGAAGGACCATTCAGTATTTTGCTCCATATGTGGCAATCTCTAAATTCATATTTCCCCTTGCCTGATGAAGAGCTAGTGGAGGAGGTCATAATACAGTTACTTTACATAAAGAAAGGAGACTCCAGCCTCACACATACCCACACACACATCCACCCCCCCCCCCACACACACAGAGACACATCACTGTACACACTTTAGATGAAGGATTTTCTTTAAGGCAATGCAGAAACAGTTAGAAAATATAAATTAAAATAGGAAGGAAATATTATTGATTATGACATGAGTTTATACTAAGAAGTTATAAAACATTCATATAAAACAACCATTTCAACTCTTCAAAACAAGGAAAGAACTGTTCATTTAGAAGTTGAAAGATACTAATGATTAAAGTTGGAAAGTTTAAGAATCAGAAACTTAACTGTATAGTGTATTGAAAATAACTATATTTCTATTCCCAGAAAATTTACAGGGTTGGTGATATAATGATCAGTATTAATTGTCAACTTGACAGGGGCTAGCATCATCTGGGAGATGTGCCTCTGGGCATGCCTGTGGGAATTCTTAACAGACAGGCACAGAGCTACCTTGCATGAGGGTGGGGACATTCCAGAAGAGGGCTTCCTTTATTGGATAAATCAGAAAATGGGAGCTTATCTTGTGTATTCCTTCACTCCTCTGTTTCTTTTACTTTTTGTTCTAATTTTATTGGATATTATCTTTATTTACATTTCAAATGTTATCTCCTTTCCCAGTTTCCACCCTCCCCCAAACTCCTACCCCCCTTTTGACTCCCCTGCTTTTATGAGGGTGATTCTCAAGATTTTGATGTCTTGTCTTCCTCATAATTTACTATAACTTGGAAGTATGAGTTGGAATCAATCCTTTCTCCCTTATAGTCCCTTTATCTGGTCATGTTTATCCATGCAACTGGAAAAAAGAAGTAATACAGGCACTTGAGAATGGTTTAATACTTTTAAGAAACTCAAAGAGAGGCTTTTCAAAGGGCTACAGTCTGAAGTTCCCTCTAATGGGATAAGCAGCAGCAATAACTCCAGGACAGGTGGCAAGCATGCCAGGCATTAGGTCTGAGCAAACCTTCCCTGCCTTTGGACATTTATTCTTGCCTGAAGTCAGAGTAGTGACTGCATCCTTTCATTCTCCTGCAGCAGTCATTAAAGAACCTTCTCTACAGTCTTGATCAGATTGGTGTGACTTTCTCCAGAATGAGAGCCTTAATGTGATTGGATGAAAGTGAATGTTCTGCTGGAGATTCCATTGAAAAAGCAAGTGGAACAGGAGAGAAAGCTCCTAGTGGTCTGAGAAAACTTGGAACACATTAGCAAAGGTTGAGTCCATAATTTTCTTCTCCTGTCTGGTATGTCCTCAAAGCCAGAACCTGTCAAAGCTAGGGCCAAAGGCTTTTACCCTAACCTGCGAACTTAGCAGTAGAGTCCAAACAGGAAGGAGACAAATTCCTGCTTTTCTTGTTCAGCAAAACTTCTCCACTGAAGAATAAACTTGACATTTCAAACTTCCAGATCCCTTGGTTTGACGATGAAGAATAGGGGTCTAGAAATTCCAAATGATTAAAAAAATGAAGGGGAAATTAAGAATTACACTTCAATATGGTCATAATAGTATGCTGTAGTCACAGAGTTAAGGTGAGGCTTGACTAGAAAAGACCTTCAAAAATACATGTATCACATGTATTACATCTTTCTTTGTAAAGGTCAGAATCACACAGCAGTGTCACTAAGTCCTTCCCTCAATAATAAAAATAGGGCTGGACAATACTCAGGCAACCTTCATGTCTATTCTAAGTGAAAAATGATAGAATATATTTGACAATATATATGGAACATGACATTTTTCCCATGCCATTGGTATAAATTAAATGGACATTCAGAAAAATTCTACACACAATATTGTGAGAATGGAATAAATTTTGGAGCAAAATCCAAGTTTTTTTTAAAGCAAAACTAGGGATTATAAAGAAATAGGTGTGGTAGGCTTGTGAAGAAGATCAAAGCCCCTAGAGTTTCATTTCCACAAATGGGAGAGGAGGCCATTTTGTAGAAAGGATAGGAATTGTACAGTAGTGGTGATAATTACTATTATTCTTCAATGTTGTTGGGGTGGTTTGAATGAGCATACCTCCCATAGGATAATGCTCTTGAATACTTGGTTCCCAGTTGGTAGAACTGTCTGGGGAAGGACCAGGAGGTACTGACTATCTGCAGAATATATATCTGTGGGTGGGCTCTGCAGGCATAGTCTCTCCATTCACATTCATTTCAATGTCACTTTTAACTGCTTTTGTGTGAGGATGTGATCTCTTAGCTTCTATCCTACCTTTGAACTGCCCTGCTTCCCCAATCTACAAGGAGTCTCTATTTGCAACCATGAACCAAAACAAAATCTGGGTTCTGTTAGCTGCCTTAATCATGGTATTGTATCACAGCAACAGGAAATAACCAGCATACAGTTGGTATCAGATATGGGGTATTGCTGTTGACAACTTGACCCTGTTGCTTTAGGAGAAATGTGGATGACTGGCTTTCTAATTCCTGCTTCCCCGTTCCAATCAACATATCATCAATATGGTAGACAAGAATGATATTTTGTAGTCAGTTGCACTGGCTAGTTTCTGTCAGCTTTACACAAGCTAGTGTCACCTCTGAAACCTAAATTGAGAATTTACTTGTATCCAATTTGCTTAAAATAGATATGTGGTGCATTTTCTTGATGGATGATTGCTGCTTCAACTGCCCATTTAACATGGACTGCACCACCTCTGGAGAAATGGTCCTGGTTCATATAAGAAATCAAACTGAGTGACCCATGGAAAGTATGATAGTAAGTAGCATTTTTCTATGTTATCTGCTTTAGTTACTGACAGTGGGCTCCTGCTTTGAATTCCTGCTCTGAATTGCATTAATGATGGACTGTGACATGGAATTAAAATGAAAACAAACTCATATTTTACCTAAATTGTCTTTGGTCATTATTTTATCATAGTAATTGAGAAGCAAACCAGGACCCTTGATATCTGCCAAACTCTGGACATTTAAGAATCTATATATATATAACATAGATCAAGCAGTAGCTCTCAAGTCCATCCTAAGACACACTCAGTATGGTTAGTTCATGAATGATTCTGATTTTAAGTATAATTGGAGATATGAATCACAGTTCAAATCATTGTGCATTCTTAAGTGAATCGTTGTGCATTCTTTTTTTTATTCGATATAATTTATTTACATTTCAAATGACTTCCCCTTTTCTAGCCCCCCCACTCCCCGAAAGTCCCGTAAGCCCCCTTCTCTTCCCCTGTCCTCCCACCCACCCCTTCCCACTTCCCCGTTCTGGTTTTGCTGAGTACTGTTTCACTGAGTCTTTCCAGAACCAGGGGCCACTCCTCCTTTCTTCTTGTACCTCATTTGAGGTGTGGATTATGTTTTGGGTATTCCAGTTTTCTAGGTTAATATCCACTTAATAGTGAGTGCATACCATGATTCACCTTTTGAGTCTGGGTTACCTCACTTAGTATGATATTCTCTAGCTCCATCCATTTGCCTAAGAATTTCATGAATTCATTGTTTCTAATGGCTGAATAGTACTCCATTGTGTAGATATACCACATTTTTTGCATCCACTCTTCTGTTGAGGGATACCTGGGTTCTTTCCAGCATCTGGCAATTATAAATAGGGCTGCTATGAACATAGTAGAACATGTATCCTTATTACATGGTGGGGAGTCTTCTGGGTATATGCCCAGGAGTGGTACAGCAGGATCTTCTGGAAGTGAGGTGCCCAGTTTTCGGAGGAACCGCCAGACTGGTTGCATTCTTAATGAAAGATCACATTATTGCGTAGGGGCAAATACAAAAATCAGAATCAAAATATGGTAAGTCTATAGAGTAGGATTATACTGCCATAACCTGTGTGACTTTTTCTTCATTTGTCAGAAGCTCTGACCTAGTAGTGGCAATGACTCCTACATATGCTGTAGACTAAGCAGGGTGATACTAAGCAAGGTGATGCTACCACCCCTAGCCATTTGTCTAAAGACTTTTGATAAGAAGCATTAACCTTTCAGATTATGTTTTAACTCAGTTCCTTTCCAAACAACTTTCTCTTTTGAAAGAAAATCACTTGAAATCAATATTTGGACTCTTATCATTATTTTTTGACTCAAAGATAATCAATGAATCTGCATCTTTGAGAAATCTATCCTAGATGTGGATCTAAGAACCAGGAATCACACTATTTCTGCTTCCCTCTGTTCATTGACATGGGCTCAGCAGACTTGAGCATTGACACATATTAAATAAGCCATCTGCATGTTAACCCATATCTACTCTTCTGACTGGCAGTGGTTTAGTGTCAATAGGCATCCTAGCAATAAGCTGATGTAAGAAGATTTTCTGTTGAGGAAAATTTGCATTTTAAGAGGGACATATATGGTGAAGGCAAGAAACATTTCTAAGTTCTCACAGTAGTTTTCTGGCCATTTCTGTCCAGAGAAACTCATGCAAGGTCACACGTGAAAGCACGCAAGGAACGGGGTTCAGAGACTCTACAGAGTTATGCAAGTTAGTGTTAGTGGACCCTACTCATGTGTTCATGAAGGGCATTGTTAATCATGAAGCACTTTCTATTTCAGTCTACAATGTTTCATCAGAAGCAGTTAGCAGAGAATATTGCCAATTGACTGTGGGCCATTATGAAATTCACATTTATATTAAATATATGTTTTCCCAAGTATTTAAAGTACTGGTAAACCTATGTGGAGGGGAAGACTATAGAGTATAAAAAATTCTTTCAGACAGCTTTAAAAGTTAACTAATAACTCTAGGGACTTGCAGTTTATCTAATGCTGTGCTGTATAAAATCATATTACAAGGATATTAAGTGTCACTCTACAGGATGAGCTATGGTTTGCCTTCCTCCTTTTCCTCCTACTTCCTTCTTTTCTGTTTCTTCCCTTTCTTCTAAACCTTCTTTCCTCTTTAATTCTCTATTTTCCTCAAGGAAAATGAACAGGAAACTCTAAAATAAGTAATAAACACTGCAACCTTACAGGCTTTTTGTTATGATCAGCTTTTAAAAAGTATCTTTTAAAACCCAGTATGAAGTGAGGCTCATTCTTTACAGAATAGTGTTTGCAGTGACAGCCTCAAATTGTGAGATTTGGCTCTGTAATTGAAATCACATGCTTCATCTCAGTTTCATTTGCATGGACTACAGGCTATAATTAACATCAAGTATCAAGACAAGATCACATACAATAGAGTCCTGAAGCACAATCAGCCACCAAAATTGAAACAAGTCTCTCTGCTACTTAGTTATGCAAGGCTGGGTCCATGCCACCATAAAGAAGTGACTGTGAAAGGGCAGAGGACACTGGCTGATGAGGAATTGAGTTGACCTGGGCTCATCACTAAGGGCAGGAATAAGACTGCATTGTGGGTCTTTGTTACCCATCTTTTCAGGGCCAGTGCCTGCTTTTATTGTTGTCATCTAGATTGTTTTGATCTCTCAAAAATTGCTAATATATACTCATGGCACTTAGTCAGACATGAAACTCATGTGTGTTTGTGTGTGTGTGTGTGTGTGTGTGCATACACTAAAAATAAAACCTTTAAAACATCATATATTTTATTTTTTGCAGAGAGAATGCATAGTTTTAGGATAATAATATTTTTGAAGTTAGGAAGCTCCCATATAAAGAAAGTAAATGGCTACTGTTAGAATGGGAGACTTAGAATATCTTTGGCAGGGCAGTGTTTTCACTGTTTTATTTATCCACAAAGCAAAAGGTACTTTCTTCCTAGTGAATTGTTATAATTACTGAACTCTTATGACATTGTGTTCTATTTTTTATTTACATTTCAAATGATTTCCCCTTTTCTAGCCCCACACTCCCCGAAAGTCCCATAAGCCCCCTTCTCTCCCCCTGTCCTCCCACCCACCCCTTCCCACTTCCCCGTTCTGGTTTTGCCAAATACTGCTTCACTGAGTCTTTCCAGAACAAGGGGCCACTACTCCTTTCTTCTTGTACCTCATTTGATGTGTGGATTATGTTTTGGATATTCCAGTTTTCTAGGTTAATATCCACTTATTAGTGAGTGCATACCATGATTCACCTTTTGAGTCTGAGTTACCTCACTTAGTATGATGTTCTCTAGCTCTATCCATTTGCCTAAGAATTTCATGAATTCATTGTTTCTAATGGCTGAATAGTACTCCATTGTGTAGATATACCACATTTTTTGCATCCACTCTTCTGTTGAGGGATACCTGGGTTCTTTCCAGCATCTGGCAATTATAAATAGGGCTGCTATGAACATAGTAGAGCATGTATCCTTATTACATGGTGGGGAATCCTCTGGGTATATGCCCAGGAGTGGTATAGCAGGATCTTCTGGAAGTGAGGTGCCCAGTATTCAGAGGAACCACCAGGCTGATTTCCAGAGTGGTTGTATAAATTTGCAACCCCACCAGTAGTGGAGGAGTGTTCCTTTTTCTCCACACCCTCTCCAACACCTGCTGTCTCCTGAATTTTTAATCTTAGCCATTCTGACTGGTGTAAGGTGAAATCTCAGGGTTGTTTTGATTTGCATTTTCCTAATGGCTAATGAAGTTGAGCATTTTTTAAGATGCTTCTCCGCCATCCGAAGTTCTTCAGGTGAGAATTCTTTGTTTAACTCTGTACCCCATTTTTTAATAGGGTTGTTTGGTTTTCTGGAGTCTAACTTCTTGAGTTCTTTATATATATTGGATATTAGCCCTCTATTTGATGTAGGATTGGTGAAGATCTTTTCCCAATTTGTTGGTTGCTGATTTGTCCTCTTGATGGTGTCCTTTGCCTTACAGGAACTTTGTAATTTTATGAGGTCCCATTTGTCAATTCTTGCTCTTAGAGCATAGGCTATTGGTGTTCTGTTCAGAAACTTTCTCCCTGTACCGATGTCCTCAAGGGTCTTCCCCAGTTTCTTTTCTATTAGCTTCAGAGTGTCTGGCTTTATGTGGAGGTCATTGATCCATTTGGATTTGAGCTTAGTACAAGGAGACAAGGATGGATCAATTCGCATTCTTCTACATGCTGACCTCCAGTTGAACCAGCACCATTTGTTGAAAAGGCTATATATCTTTTTTCCATTGGATGTTTTCAGCCCCTTTGTCGAGGATCAAGTGGTCATAGGTGTGTGGGTTCATTTCCGGATCTTCAATCCTGTTCCACTGATCCTTCTGCCTGTCACTGTACCAATACCATGCAGTTTTTAACACTATTGCTCTGTAGTATTGCTTGAGGTCAGGAATACTGATTCCCCCAGACTTTCTTTTGTTGCTGAGAATAGTTTTAGCTATCCTGGGATTTTTGTTATTCCAGATGAATTTGATAATTGCTCTTTCTAACTCTATGAAGAATTGAGTTGGGATTTTGATGGGTATTGCATTGAATCTGTATATTGCTTTTGGCAAAATGGCCATTTTAACTATATTGATTCTACCGATCCATGAGCATGGGAGGTTTTCCCATTTTTTGAGGTCTTCTTCCATTTCCTTCTACAGAGTCTTGAAGTTCTTTTCAGACAGATCTTTCACATGTTTGGTAAGAGTCACCCCAAGATACTTTATACTGTTTGTGGAATTCAAGGCCCATACCTAAACATAGTAAAAGCAATATAGAGCAAACCGGTAGCCAGCATCAAACTAAATGGAGAGAAACTTGAAGGAATCCCTCTAAAATCAGGGACTAGACAAGGCTGCCCCCTTTCTCCTTATCTTTTCAATATTGTACTTGAGGTACTAGCTCGGGCAATTCGACAACATAAGGAGGTCAAAGGGATACAAATTGGAAAGGAAGAAGTCAAGCTATCATTATTTGTAGATGACATGATAGTCTACCTAAGTGACCCAAAAAACTCCACTAGAGAACTCCTACAGCTGATAAACAACTTCAGCAAAGTGGCAGGTTATAAAATCAACTCAAGCAAATCAGTGGCCTTCCTATACTCAAAGGATAAGCAGGCTGAGAAAGAAATTATGGAAATGACCCCCTTCACAATAGCCACAAACAGTATAAAGTATCTTGGGGTGACTCTTACCAAACATGGTGTTCTTTTATAGGAATGCTTTTCTAGAGGATGCCTGAGATAATATGTAGATAATTACCTTTACCTCTAGTTGGATTGGTCTCCTTATATACAAGCCTTACATCCTAAAACCTAGATCCTGAAATGTTAGCTTCTTCTCAAGAATTTTGGTGTAATGGGACTGAAGCCATCTTTTAGAACTATTTTTCTTTGCCCCCAGTCTTCAGACACATAATTGAAACTTCATGTATTCTTGGAAGATCTAAATCAGAGATACTAGTGCCTGTGCCTCTTTTTACCACACCAACTCCAGTGTCGTCTGTGTGATATGACAGTACGTTATTAAGGCAGACGGGAGAAAAATGCCCCTTGGGGCTAGGCTCCCTGGAGGTCCCTGGCAGTGTGCCCACCTCTGGCCTATGAAAAGGCCTTGATGATCTCTAAGGATATTGTGCTTCCTGGGTTATGGGTTTTGCACTTTGTCTTTCTTCTTCCTACTCTTAATTCTTTATACAGCATGATCCCAGCCTACAAGCTGGTTAGTTGATAAAGGAGAACTTGATATTCCAGTGGAAGGAAAAAGAGGATGTGGCGATTATGCCTACCGCTTCCAGTCCTAAACTCAATAAACTCATGTTGAATCTTAGTGAAAGAAAATCTTGGAATGCTCTTTTAACAGGGTCCGTCTTTATTACTAGCCTTAGTAAAGGTAATGGTGAATAGTTTGTAGCAGGAAGAAAAACAATATGAAAAAGTATAGGACTACTGATGAGCTATTGTTTTATACAGGTACTTATGATAAGAAGGTAATAGATGGATAAAAACATTGAAGGTTAGAAGGTCCTATCATTTTCTTGAGATTATGGACATAGATTAGCTTGAGCCAGACCACCGTGGTGTTTGCTGTCCAAGGCAGTAGAGAAGGCTCTTGTAATGTATATGTGTTCATTTTTAAAGCATTTTGACTTTTGATGACAGAAGAAGGCTTTAAGCATGCAAATTGGTCTGAAGGCCCAAGTTCTCCTGTTGATTATTAACACAACTTTAATAAGTAACCACAAGTTAGAATCGAACACTGTATGTCTGAGGTTCATGATCATAGTTTGCTTTTGATCACGGTTCACAGAGTAAGAGTTCCTGTGGGCATCATCTCATGTCTACTTGCTGTTCTAATTAAGATGGAAATGTACCTTGTTTAGTAATTGTTTGAGTGTTTCTGGAGATGTGCCAACCTTGATCTGTTCCTCAATGTATTATAAATATGCCTGACTAAAAAGTAAAGTTGCAGCAGATTCAAACCGCTCTCTGGTGTGTCTGTCTGTCATCTTGCCGAACCTGTGCCTTCCTGAATCCAAAGCCCTGGTTTTCCCTCGAACGTGACTCCCCCGGCTGGGTCAGTCCATGGCATCTTTTACTAAATCTATTGGTAGATTCTTCCTTTTCAGAATTGTTTAAAATTAATCATTTGTGTTTGAAACCCAATGTTAATATGTTTATGGCATGTATAAAAGATGTTTCATTAATAATTCTTTTCATGTCCCCATTTTGAAACTTAATACAGATTGGGTGAATAATATCATTCATACATTTAAAAGTAGAAAATTATCTCCAAGTCATTGATAGGCATATACTTTAAATTAGCCAAATTAAACAATGAATAGACCATCTCTCTCTCTCTCTCTCTCTCTCTCTCTCTCTCTCTCTCTCTCTCTCTCTCATCTATCTCTATCTCTATATCTATCTATATCTATCATTACCATTTTATAAGTACAAACAAAATAGGATATTCAAATAATCATCATCATTGGCTGCTAGATAGGAAAGATTTAAACAGTAGGATATGGAATAGGGGAAAGTTCAAATCTGAAATATGCAGAGTAAACAATATTGGACTCCATTCCTATCCATGGTTTGTCTTAAGTTTTGAGTACAACATATTGAAAATAGCTATGTTTTCATAAGGTTAGAAATATTGGGATAAAGCTTTCATCATTATTAATTGGCTCTAAAATTATTGTATTTACATTTTGTAAATTGTGATATTATTTATACATAAATCTGATTATATAATTAAGCATTAAGAGTCTTGATTCTACTGGGTAATTAGGTTATGAGGTGGCAGATTGTGAGGTGTGTGGGGCATTGTGTGGTAGTAAGAGGAACTCGAGGGCCCCGACCATAGAGATAGTGGGCAGAGGCCACCTTGTGAGGAGCCCTGTGGTCCGACGTGAGCTCTGTGGCTCACCCAGATGCCTTGCTGGCACTAATGCAGGAACATTTTGACTCACTTTTTTAATAATTTCCTACAACAGAATCTTCTCAAAGTCCACAGCATAATCAGAGTTTATTCGTGACAATGCACATTGTATAGGGTTTGTGGATGTAATGATGTACTCCTCCATCTCAGCACCCCTGAAACAATTCCACTGTTTTCCATACCCTTGATCTTCTAACCTCTCACACTTTACTCCCAGCCTCTGCCAAAAGATGATCAAACTGTTCCTGTAGTTTAATCTTTCTAACATTTCTCTCTTCATAGCTATGAGAAAGACTAAAATTAATCGATTCATGTGGCTGTGGTGTTTTGAGTTTGGGAACTCCAATGATGTTTAGTATATAAGCAAGAATGACTAAAGGTCTAAGAAGATCAGTAACACACCAGCAAGTAATTTCTAGTCTGAATTCAGAAAAGTCTCAAGCAACCAGGCAGAGAGAATACAATATACCCTTTTCACATTTATCTTCTATTCAGCCCATTGATTAGATAGCTGACTCCTATCTCTAATTGGGATGGCAAAGTCTTTTAATCAATTAATGGATTGAAATACTGAATTCATCTACAAATGATTCGAACAATTTTCATACATATTATTTAAGGAAATACACAAACACAAACACTTTTATTTTTTCTTATTTTTATTATGTATGTACACACACGTATATTCACACACATTTATGCCAAAGTATTATGCTCTGCATGAATAATGTTGTGTGTTAATGGTTCAGTATTCATTGATGTTGGACTCTCAGAGTATGAGAAAACCACATATCCCATGAGTTTCCCTTATGACTTTGTCTTGCAGACATTCTTCTGGGACAGAGTCAACAGTTGAGAAGAGAGAAATGTTTGGCATTAGGTTTGCACAAACTATGTTTTATACAATACTTATGTACCATATGATAAGCAATGTTGAGCAAAGGGAACCCTGTGATTCTCAAGACCATACAGACTGAGCATACAGTGGCCTTGACACTAATATACCAAGTCTCTTTTTAGGAAAAAGCCAAGTGCTCAGGAACTGAAAACTCCTTCAAGGCCACAGACCCAGCCCTAGATTGGCCTTGCCAAGTCTGCCCCCGGGAAAGGACCTAGAACTAAGCTTCTTTTGTTCTTTCATTGGGTCATCTGACAAAGTCTTGGATAGGTCTCACTCTCTCAACACTCTTCATCTGAAGTCCACTCAAATTTAATGGCTTTCTAAGCCATATTATTTACTAGATCAGAGGAAAATTTCTACATGAGAAGCACATTGGCCCAAATCCACAACTTCTTAAAAATTATGCATTTTTTTGCATGTAAGTGGAGCCACATATTAAGCACATCTTTAACCATAGGAAAGCTAGCTCAATATGTTCTTGTTGCAAAATTAGAAAATTTGCTTATGTAGAAGCTCTGTAAATTTTCACTGGATTTTTTTCCCAAATGACTGACATGCAAAAGTTATTTAGTTCATATTAAATGCATGCTGTGTCTATCTCTCCAGGTCCAGTCAGAGTGAGGCAGAGGGCCAAGTTGTTATTTGAAGTTGCAGAATGGTGATCAATTCCTAGAAAGTAAGTCAGAGCCTAGGAAAGGAAAACTGCTTAACCTAAGACAGAGCAGCAAGGATGTAGTGTGAGGACTGCAGCTCATGAAGGGGTACCTGTGGAGCTCAGGGATAATGATGAAGAAATAGGACCCATCCAGCTCCACAGCTCCACAACAGGTGATGTGAGATGGGCTGGTTGCTCGTGTGCTATGAAGTCTTCTGGTACAGGAGCCACAGTTGCATTGCAGCCCTTATGTAGGTATGCTGAAAAAACTAGGCTGCTGTCAGTCACAATTCTGACCTGTAATTGTTCCTGTCTGAAAGTATCTCAGAGATGGAAAAGGAGAGGAGCCCAAGGAAAAGAAGGTCCAGCAATTGTCTCAAAGTAGAATCCAGCTCAAGGGAAGGTCCCAAGGCCTGACACTATTACTGAGGCTATGGAGCACTCACAAAAAGGGATTTAGCATGACTGCACTCCGGAAGATCACACAAGCAGCTGAAAGAGTCAGATGAAAATATTTGTACCCAACCAATTGACAGAAGCAGTTGACCCCTGTTGTTGATAGGGAAGGCTGAAATAAGCTGAGGAAAAGGGCAGTCCTGTAGGAGGACTAGCAATCTCAACTATTCTGGACCCCCAAGATGTCTCAAACACTGGACCACCAAACAGGCAGCATACACTAGCTGATTGATATGAGGACCCCAACACACATACACTAAAGGACAACCAGGTCAGTGTTCATTCAGAGATGATGCACTTAACCCTCAAGAGTGGATGCCCCAGGGAGTTTAGAGGTCAGGTAGGGTGGGGGTTGAGGACATCCAAGTGGAGACTGGGGATGGAGTGAATAAAATATGGAGTGTAAAATAATAAATTAATTAATAAAAACTAGGCTGCTGTCACTAACACTTATCAGGTGTTTTCTCTAATTAAGTAAGAAGATGAATAGAAACATAGTAGGTTCTTGTCATATAGACCCTTCACTTGCTTCGTCAGGTTAACACGTAGGTATGAAATATTATTTGGGACTATCGTGAAGGGTGTTATTTCCCTGATTTCTTTCTCATCTTGTTTATCATTTGAGTAGAGAAAGGCTACTGATTTGTTTGAGTTAATTTTATATCCAGCCACTTTGCTGAAGTTGTTTATCAGCTTTAGGAGTTTTCTGGTGGAAGTCTTGGGGTGGCTTAAGTATACTATCCTATCATCTGCAAATAGTGATAGTTTGGCTTCTTCCTTTCCAGTTTGTATACCTTTGACCACTTTTTGCTGCCTGATTGCTCTGGCTATTACTTCAAGTACTATATTGTCTTAGTCAGGGTTTCTATTCCTGTACAAACATCATGACCAAGAAGCAAGTTGGGGAGGAAAGGGTTTATTCAGCTTACACTTCTGCATTGCTGTTCATCACAAAAGGAAGTCAGGACTGGAACTCAAGCAGGGTTGGAAGCAGGAGCTGATACAGAGGCCATGGCAGGATGTTCCTTACTGGCTTGCTTCTCCTGGCTTACTCAGCCTGCTCTCTTATAAAACCCAAGAATACCAGCCCAGGGATGGTATCACCCTCAAGGGGCCCTCCCCGCTTGATCACTAATTGAGAAAATACTTCACAGTTGGAATCAGGGAGGCACTCTCCCAACTGAAGCTCCTTTCTCTGTGATAACTCCAGCCTGTGTCAAGTTGACACACAAAACCAGCCAGTACAAATAGATAGGGAGAGAGTGGGCAGCTTTGTCTTGTCCCTGATTTTGTGAGATTGCCTCAAGTTTCTCTCCATTTAGTTTGATGTTGGCTAGTGGTTTGCAGTATATTGCTCTTACTATGTTTAGGTATGGGCCTTGGATTCCCGATCTCTTCGAGACTTTTATCATGAAGGGATGCTGAATTTTGTCAAAAGACTTTTCAGCATCTAATGAAATGACCATGTGTTTTTTTCCTTTAGTTTGTTTATGTAGTGAATTACATTGATGGATTTCCATATATTGAACCATCCCTGTATCCCTGGGATGAAGCTTACCTGATCATGAGTCTCAGAAGATGGAAAGATCTCCCATGTTCATGGATTGGCAGGATCAATATAGTAAAAATGGCCATCTTGCTGAAAGCAATCTACAGATTCAATGAAATCCTCATCAAAATTCCAAATCAATTCTTCATAGATCTGGAAAGAGCAATTCTCAAATTCATCTGGAATAACAAAAAACCCAGGATAACACAAACTACTCTCCACAACAAAAGATATTCTGGGGGAATCACCATCCCTAACCTCATGCTCTACTACAGAGTGATAATGATAAAAACTGTTTGGTATTGGTATGCAGACAGGCAGGAAGATCAATGGAATAGAATTGAAGACCCAGAAAAGACTGCGCACATGTACAGTCACTTGATATTTAACAAAGGATCTAAAAGCATACAGTGGAAAAAAGACAGCATTTTTAACGAATGGTGCTGGATCAACTGGAGGTCTGCATGCAGAAAAATGCAAATCGACCCATTCTTATCTCCTTGTACAAAGCTCAAGTCCAAGTGGATCAAAGATCTACACATAAAATCAGACACCCTGAAGCTTATAGAGGAGAAAGTAGGGACAAACCTTGAGCACATGGGCACAGGAAAAGTTTCTGAACAGAACACCAATGGCTTATGCTCTAAGAACAAGAATCGACAAATGGGACCTCATAAAACTGCAAAGATTCTGTAAAGCAAAGGACATAGTCAATAGGACAAAACGGCAACCAACAAATTGGGAAAAGATCTTTACTAACCCTACATCTGATAGAGGGCTAATATCCAACGTATACAAAGAACTCAAGAAGTTAATCTCCAGAGAATCAAATAACCCTATTAAAAATGGGGTACAGAGCTAAACAGGGAATTCTCAACTGAGGAAACTCAAATGGCTCTAAAGCACCCAAAGAAATCTTCAGCATCCTTAGTTATCAGGGAAATGCAAATCAAAACAATACTGAGATTCCACCTTATACCAATCAGAATGGCTAAGATGAAAAACTCAGGAGACAGCAGATGCTGGAGAGTATGTGGGGAAAGAGGAACACTTCTCTATTGTTGGTGGGATTGCAAGCTGTTAAAACCACTCTGGAAATCAGTTTGGCAATTCCTCAGAAAATTAGACATAGTACTACCTATGGTCCCAGCTATCTTACTCCTGGGCATATACCCAGAAGGTGCACCTACATGTAATAAGGACACATGTTCCACTATGTTCATAGCTGCCTTATTTATAATAGCCAGAAGCTGGAAAGAACCCAGATGTCCCTCAAAAGAGGAATGGATACAGAAACTGTGCTATATATACACAATGGAGTACTATTCAGCTATTAAAAACAATGAATTCATGAAATTTTTAGGCAAATGGATGGAACTAGAAAATGTCATCCTAAGCATGGTAACCCAGCCACAAAAGAACACACATGGTATGTACTCACTAATAAGTCGATGCTAGTCCAAAAGCTCAAAATAAATAATTTACAATTCACCCAGCACAGGAAGCTCAAGAAGAAGGAGGACTTAAGTGAGGATTCACAGAGGGTCCTCTGAGAAAGGGAACAAAATACTCACAGGAGAAATAAGGGAGGCAATGTGTGGAGCAGAGTCTGAAGTAAAGCCCACCCAAAGACAACCCTACCTGGGGATTCATCCTATAAACCGTCACCAGACCCCGACACTACAACAAGAAGCATGTACTAAAAGGAACATGCCACGACTGTCTCCAGAGGGGCCCTGCCAGAGCCCTACAAATACAGAGGCAGAAACTAGCAACCAACTATTGGACTGGGCTTGAGGTCACCATTGGAGGATCTGGAGGGTGGTCCGGAGGAGCTGAAGGGGTTTACAGATCCATGGGAAGAACAATGACTTCGGACACCCAGACACCACAAGACACCCAGGTACTGAACCATCAACCAAGGGATACACATGGTTCCAGCCAAAACTGTGGCAGAGGAATGCCTTGTTGGGCATCAGTGGGAGGAGTTGTCTTTGGTCAGGTAAAGGCTCAATAGAGGCCCCAACAAAGGGAAACAGATGGGGGATTGGGGGTGGGGGGAGGTGGGAGTGTGTTAGGTAGAGAGGCATATACATGGAGGCAGGGGGTGGGAGGAGGGGTAGGGAATCTTTGGGGAGAGGGGCTTTTGGAAGGGGAGAAATTGGGAAAGGTTTTACTATTGGCAATGTAAATGAAGAAGATACTCAATTTAAAAAAAAAGAAAAAAGAGACATAGTAGGAACCATAGCATCTCTGTGGGTTAAGCTCTTGTTTATTCATTATCTCATTCTTAGCATATAGTGTATGAGGTTTTATTATGTTGTTTTCCAATATCTGTTTCTTTTGATTCTTTGATGCTTTTCTCCATTATCCTACCACATCTCTGTCCTAACATTCTAATACCATAGTCTACTTTCTTCTATCATATATAACATGCCCTATTTCCCATTTTGTAGTTTTATTTCCTGTTCTATGGGCCAAACCACACCATGTATACTAGAAATCACTTGCTTGGCACTGCTTCTTATGCCTTTATCCATTCCTGGTTATAGATTGAACATCATTGGAATATCCAAACTCAAACCACCACAGTCACACGGATTGGTTCATTTTAGTCTTTCTTATAGATATGGAGAGAGAAATGCTAGAAAGATCAAATTACAGAATCTGATTGATCATCTTTTGTCAGAGGCTTGGAGTAAAGGGTGAGAAGTTAGAAGACAAAGGGACTGGAAAACAGTGGAGTGCTCATGTAAACACACACACATGCACACACACATTTAAGAGAGAGAACACATGAAATTTATGGATTTGGGTCTGTTTACCTCATTTATTGTAATGTTTTTCATATCCACCGCTTTTCTGCAGATTTCATAATTTAAATTTTCTTTCTAACAGAATAAATTTCCTAGTACATACATATGAAAACACTTCTATTATTCATTTATGTGTTGGTGGACAATTATATAAATTCTATTCCTTGGTGTTATGAATAGTCTAGCAAAAAACATGAATGAGCAAGCAACATTTTCATGGGTTATAATGCCCTTTGGGCAATATATATATTAAGGTGACACATACACAAGTTTGCATTATATGATCTGTTAAATGCTATGTAATTAACAATGCCTTGTTAAGAAACACTTGCCTTACTTTCTGTTAAAAGGAAAGGAATATAGTGCCAAGTCCCTTGTGCCAATGGTTCTAAGCATCACACAAGCATGCAATGCCTTGGTTTTTGATAAACCTTTGAAAAGTCTATGGACTACAGCTTTATGAGATCCTGCAAGCTATGGACATTTATCCATGGAAGCTGAAGATAATTCATTTGCATTGTGCAAATATTAAGATCTTTGGTGGTGTTTTATAAGTCCATGGTTGGCTGTTATACCTACTACTAACTCAACAGAAGTTTAGGGTAAATTGTTTAATTGCATTTTGTCTTTTTCTTTTTTGGAAGGAATAAGTTCCCTGTAATGATTGCCAAACTCCGTGAGGAAATTATATTCTGATTACATTCTTCCATTTTTTAATTTTTTGTTTGTAACTATGGGACACAAAAATAAAAAATTCAATAAACAAGAACCATTTTTGCAACTTACAAATAAGCAGGAAAAATGCTTCCCAAAAGAGGAGTAAATAATTTAAGAGCAATTTCAAGACAGGAAAACTACAAGTAGGCAGATCGAGAGATCAGATCACAGAGGTTTTGTTCTTATACCAGGTACAGCTTGTGGTTGAAGCATTGAAAAAGTAACCAGATTTCTTGGTCTTGTAATTATTAAAATGACTATATAATTATTCAGGCTTTTTAAGAGATTAAGTATTCATAATTATCTTCAAAGACTGATAGCAGACAGGAATCTTTGGACTATTGAATAATTTTTTATCAAATGTCTTTGAACCTTTTGAGTAAGAATGCTTTTTAGTACCAGCATTTCAAAATCATAATTTGAAAGTCTAGAAAGTATAGTTACATTGTGTGTTGTATAAGGTATAGGAAGGTACATCATATTAATTACAATTTTAGAATTTCCAACAGTTACAGGTTGTAATTAGTTGATATCTAGATTGTTTTTTTCTTTTACCCCCCAAATATCTCGATGTTCTATGATTTGAGTATATTTAAAGAAATCTGTTAAACAGTGAAATTAACTTGCATTGTCTTTTTTGATCTGTTGAACTAAATCCACTGACAACTAGCATTTAGACTGTTATCTTCTTATGTCAGTATTTTACCATCACCAGTGTCAGTTAAGTTATTTAAACACTTAGAATATGATAAACCAATGCACAATGATATCCAACATATATAAAGTGCATCCTTGAAGGGCCCTGCTAAGGGCAGATCTCATCAGACTTTGCTGATCACCAAATTTCTGTCCAATTCTACAGACTTCCTTAGTAGTTTGAAATAAATCATGGCAGAAGCAACCCAAGCATTGGTCCTCAGCAGCTGATGCATTGCTGATGGTTTATGTATGCATTAATGCAGAGAGGAAAGCAGAGATGTGATGGTGTTTCTCAGTGGGTGGTGCAGAGCTGGAAAATGGCTGCACATGTCATCATGTGACTTTCAATACACACTGCTAGGTTGAAGGAAGTCTGGGTGAGTCATGAAATCCTGGCAAAGCCAGGAAGCCAGAGAAAGCAACTTTCCCAAGCTTGATGAGAGCACTTTCTAGATCAGTAAAGACTTGGCTAATATTCATATTTCATTAAAAAGACACAATCGTGCCTTAGCATAGCATGCCTTCCGGAGGCAGATGTTGGGAGTGATGTGTAAATCTTTATTTTGATGTGTTCCAGTGTGTGGTCTCATTCCTTTCCAGCTGGCTAGATTTTCTGCTTCCTTTCTTCAAGTCCAACCCTAAGCTCACCAGGAAACTGCTCCTAATTAACTTTATCCCTTTCGCATTTCACAGGTTCATGGAGTCTCAGACTGCTGGCATTGAAACAGACTTTATAAATAAGTGAGTTCAGCCCTGTTATTTGTCCTCATCTGACTTGATGACTGCATAAGTGTGTGTGTGTGTGTGTGTGTGTGTGTGTGTGTGTGTGTGAGAGAGAGAGAGAGAGAGAGGAGAGTAACATGCAAACGTGCATATATGCCTATATGAATGGCTTATTTTATTAAAGTCTTTTTAATCAACAAATTGTGTGTATGTAAAGTCGCCTGAGTAAAATATTAAAATAAATTTTCTTAATAGTCTTTGCTATTGAGAAAAAATATATATACTGTCAATCTAGTACAAGGAATTCAGTGTCACTTAACACTATGTTTCTGGGAGTAGTTTGTCACTTTCTGGTGAAATACCCAGTCCTGGCTCTATTGAAATGAATTCTAAAAAAGATGAGTAATGTAATGTAGTCAAAATATTATTTTAAAAAATTCTATACATGATATTTCGATCATATCCTTCCTCCTTCCCAAACTCTTTTAAGATCTCCGCACCTCTTTATCTATTTAAAACAATAGAACACAGAAGACAGAGTATGGAGAAAGTAAACGCCTACTTATGTAGAGTTCACTATCATCATAGTGTCCTAAGCACAGATGCTTCACTCCTGTTTGTGATATGTATATATATATATATATATATATATATATATATATATATATATGGACAGTGGTGCATGAGTGGGACCTAGTGAGACCTTGAATGGCCTTGTATAATTTCAGGAATCAGAATGTCTTAATGTACAATATCTGTGAAAGGATAGAAACCTTCCTTGCCTCCTGGGTTCCTGGATATAGTTTTTAAACACCAGAAAGCTGAGTTGGAATGAGAGGTGTATGAGTAGGTTATTCTCAGTGATGACCTTCACAGCTAGGTGTGATGGAAATCGCAGAAACAACCCATGATGAGCCTTAGACATGTTACTTGAGAAATGTGTGCTTTCTTATAGTACCCTAGCTATGTGCATGCGACAATACAGTGTGATTTCAGAATGGAAGGAATGTTGCTTTCCCTTTTAGGAAGTACATTTTATAAGCCAAGTGCTCTATCTTCAAATATTAATATTGTCTCACAAAATTTGAACATTCATTGTTGCTAAAGAGGAAAGTGCAACTTTGTCTTATAAATAAGATAATATAGGCAAATGGGATTCCATAGCAGGCATGTATGTCTTTTTAACTTTTTAGAGGTCAGGGGGTAGTGTATTCTTTTAACTTCTCTGATGTTATTTGGGAATCATCAAGAGAGAAATTATTGATCTCTCCTTTCTGTAATCTCTGTGGGTGGCCTTTCCTATGGCTTAGTTTGCAGTAATGTTGAATTTTCTTTCTGGTGATGAAAGGTCACTGGCTTGGTATCCTACAGTTACAAGAGCCTCCCTGGGACACTTTATGCCTATTGTCCTGCATTAATTATTTTTACTTAGTATTGGATAAGACTAAGTGATTTTGTGGTATGTGTTTTTGCTTTATTTTTGCATAATAGTACGTATTGAGTATATTAAAATTTTCTATACATGTACACAATGTCTAATGATTAAATCAGTGTGATTAGTTGTATATTACATGAGATATTCAATAATTTGCCTTATTTTGTAGTAATTTAAGAATATATAGTGTTAATGTTAACTTAATTGCACATTATTCTGCAGATATCCTAGAGCTTTCTCTCTTTTCTGTGTGATATACTCAACCCCCAACCTATAGTCCCTTGGATCTTCTTTGCACTGGTCATTATGCCAAAGAAAAGATCAGTATGTCCAAAAGGCACCTGCAGGTTCATGTTTACTGTAGTGCTCACAGTAGCCAGCACAATGAAACAATTCAGGAGTCTGCTGAATGTAATGAAGTGGAGCAGATAACCATATGGTATGGACAGCTTAATGATACCATCTCACAATCATCTCTACGTTTATGGACTCTGAGGTGCAAATGACCCTGCAATAGTCTAAAGTCTATGTATTTGCCGAGAGCTAGAAGAACGTACTTTCTTTGCCTAGATATATATGTTGTTTTCTTGTTTATGCTAAGTTATGCTTCCTTAAACATGGAAGGCATTATCACATGTTTGAGGAACATAATACTATTCTCACTTAACTAGCAGAATTGGCTAAATGCTTAGAACAAAATTCATTTAATCTTTATTTATAAATATAGGCTAATTTCTTATAATAGTTTTTGCAAAATATTCATTTACATATTGATGTAATTTTTAGAGATTGTCACAAATTTTACTTAAAATTACTGAAATTATTTAATGAAATTGGAATTCTTGAAGAAATGCCCAGTTTTAGATACATGGGAATGGAAATGAGGGGGGATTCAGCAGTAGTTCAATAGGACACAAACCATGCAGGTCTAAGTGATCATTACAGCCCATCTGTTATCTGTTCATTTCCAGCTCAAATGTCCTGATCATCTTTCACAGCTGTCCATGCCAGTTATGAGGGTCACATGATCTCTAGTTAGGCTTACTATGAAATGATTTTTCAGTTTAATGAGATGTTTGGACTGCCTTTAACACAAAGGTTCTTTTCACACTTTGTATGTTTATTTTCATCTTCTTGTACTTATAAAAAGTCAAGTAAGTTAAGAACTCTTTCAACATACTTCTGTGTTTTAGTCTTGGTTGTGAGCCATCTATATCATTCAAGAAGGAGATCAACTGAACACAGAATGATGCATACATATTTTTATCGTGGTCATAAATGACACATTGAATTTTACAAGTGATTGTGAGGTTTTCCTGAATAAAATACCACCCACTATCCCTTGAAGACTTAAGAGTTCCTTCTCTGAGATCACATTGAAGTGCAATATCTAAACAAAATTGGCACATTTTATATATGTAAAAATGCTCACAATGTGCCAACTGACTCTAACTTATTTTCTACTGTTTGTGTATTATATACTCTTTTGCCAAAGATGTGCTCACTCTAGAAGAGGATCATGTGTAAGCCAAGACCAGTTCTACACTTCCTATTTGCTTTGCTTTGATGAGTTACTCAGGCTTAGGGTTAGGGTTAGGGTTAGGGTTAGGGTTAGGGTTAGGGTTAGGGTTAGGGTTAGGGTTAGGGGGTTAGGGTTAGGGTTAGGGTTAGGGTTAGTGGGTTAGGGTTAGGGTTAGGGTTAGGGTTAGGGTTAGGGTTAGGGGGTTAGGGTTAGGGTTAGTTACTCCACTCTCTAAACCTTCACCCATTTATCTATAGAATCTTCATCCTATAGTTTTACTAGCCTCAATGTCTAGGCCTTTTGGAGAATTTACTTAAAGTATAACATAGAACTCATTAGAACACAATACACAATAGTAAGTGTAAGTTTCACAGAGCAAAAACTACTGTGTATAATAAGCCTGATTTAAGCTACAGAAAAAGTGTTAAGATGAAATACGGTGCCATCTTGTAAGAACATACAGCAGTACCTGCATCTATCTACTATCCCTAGACCAGAACAAGGCTCTTCTATGCCCTTGAGGCACGACAGTTCCCTTCATATTCATATTAAGTTTTACATCTTACATTCTCAGAGAAGATATTTCTCATTCCTCACATCTTATGTGACCCTGGGACATATTTCTCTCTCCATCTACCCCTGAACATCAGGCTCCTAGAGGTTCTATATTGGCCTCCAAGTCCTGACTACTTTTGCCCCATTCTTCCCATGATTGAAGACAGGTATCATTCTTAAGACTGGAAGGAAATGAAGCAAGGTGCTGAGGAACAGATTACTGACAGTCTGTGGTGCACCTGTAGTTACTATTCTGGCTTCCATTTCTCTCCTACCTAGAATAAAGTATTTTGGTTTCCAACCTACTTCATAGTCTTGAAGTTCTTGTCATACAGATCTTTCAGATGTTTGGTAAGAGTCACCCCAAGGTACTTTGTACTGTTTGTGGCTATTGTGAAGGGGGTGATTTCCCTAATTTCTTTTTCAGCCTGCTTATCCTTTGAGTATAGGAAGGCTACTGATTTGCTTGAGTTGATTTTATAACCTGCCACTTTGCTGAAGTTGTTTATCAGCTGTAGGAGTTCTCTAGTGGAGTTTTTTGGGTCACTTAAGTAGACTATCATATCATCTGCAAATAGTCATAGTTTGACTTCTTCCTTTCCAATTTGTATCCCTTTGACCTCCTTATGTTGTCGAATTGCCCAAGCTAGTACCCCAAGTACAATATTGAAAAGATAAGGAGAAAGTGGGCAGCCGTGTCTATTCCCTGATTTTAGTGGGATTGCTTCAAGTTTCTCTCCATTTAGTTTGATGCTGGCTACCGGTTTGCTGTATATTGCTTTTACTATGTTTAGGTATGGGCCTTGAATTCCTGTTCTTTCCAAGACTTTAAGCATGAAAGGATGCCAAATTTTGTCAAATGCTTTTTCAGCATCCAATGAAATGACCATGTGGTTTTTTTCTTTGAGTTTGTTTATGTAGTGGATTGCATTGATGGATTTCCATATATTGAACAAACCCTGCATCCCTGGGATAAAGCCTACTTGATCATGGTGGATGATCATTTTGATGTGTTCTTGGATTCGGTTGGCAAGAATTTTATTGAGTATTTTTGCATCGACGTTCATAAGGGAAATTGGTCTGAAATCTTTGTTTGTTGGATCTTCGTGTGGTTTTGGTATCAGCGTAATTGTGGCTTCGTAGAAGGAATTCCTCGGTACAGGGGGAAAGTTCCTGAACAGAACACCAATAGCTTATGCTCTAAGATCAAGAATTGACAAATGGGACCCCATATAATTACAAAGTTTCTGTAAGGCAAAGGACACCATCAAAAGGGCAAATCGTCAACCAACAAATTGGGAAAAGATCTTCACCAGCCCTACATCAGATAAAGGGCTAATATCCAATATATATAAAGAACTCAAGAAGTTAGACTCCAGAAAACCAAATAATCCTATTAAAAATGGGGTACAGAGTTAAACAAAGAATTATCACCTGAAGAACTTCGGATGGTGGAGAAGCATCTTAAAAAAGGCTCAACTTCATTAGTCATTAGGGAAATGCAAATCAAAACAACCCTGAGATTTCACCTTACTCCAGTCAGAATGGCTAAGATTAAAAATTCAGGAGACAGCAGATGTTGGCAAGGATGTGGAGAAAGAGGAACACTCCTCCACTGCTGGTGGGGTTGCAAATTGGTACAGCCACTCTGGAAATCAGTCTGGCAGTTCCCCCGAAAACTGGGTACCTCTCTTCCAGAAGATCCTGCTACACCACTCCTGGGCATATACCCAGAGGATTCCCCAGCATGTAATAAGGATACATGTTCCACTATGTTCATAGCAGCCCTATTTATAATTGCCAGAAGCTGGAAAGAACCCAGATATCCCTCAGCAGAAGAGTGGATGCAAAAAATGTGGTATATATACACAATGGAGTACACTATTCATCCATTAGAAACAATGAATTCATGAAATTTTTAGGCAAATGGATGGAGCTGGAGAACATCATACTAAGTGAGGTAACCCAGACTCAAAAGATGAATTATGGTATGCAGTCACTAATAAGTGGGTGTTAACCTAGAAAACTGGAATACCCGAAACATAATCCACACATCAAATGAGGTACAACAAGAACGGAGGAGTGGCCCCTTGTTCTGGAAAGACTCAGTGTAGCAGTATAGGGCAAAACCAGAACAGGGAAGTGGGAAGAGTTGGGTGGGAAAACAGGGGGAGGGAAGGGGGCTGATGGGACTTTCAGGGAGTGGGGATCTAGAAAAGGGGAAATCATTTGAAATGTAAATAAAAAATTTATCGAATAAAAAAAAGAAAAAAAAAGAAGACAGAAAAAAAAAAAGATTTCCAACCTAGTTCCCTTGCAACAGTTTATACTTCATTGGAACGTTCCAATGAATATTATATTTTTAAGCAATTTTTAAGGCTAACCAGATATATGATTTCCCTATTATAGACTTCTAGTTTCAAATTATAATTATTAATAATTGATGTGAAACTCATAGCCAAGCATGCAGTTATTAGTCTGTTATACAATGAGTGTTTTTCCTCCCGTTTTGGTCCACATTGTAAATATGATAAATAGTAAGTCATAGAGAGCAAAGAGCACAGACTTGCTCACATTAGTTTGATGGATTTTCTCTTTCTTATCATTCCTTCTTCTGGATTTCTGTCCTGCTCCCAATCTTGTTTCTTAGTTTTTACACATAATTTTTAAAACTCATGTTTCTCCACACGCAATAAGACTTTTTAGGATAGAAATCCCTTTTTTTAATTTCTAGTTTCTCATTTTATTGTAAGATCCTTCCACTTTCTAATATAAGTAATTGCTAATTCATCTTTATTCATTTGTTAATTCATTTTTGTTCTAACACATCTAGAGTACAAATTTTTTCTACTGAGTTTATACTATTGAGACAAGAATATTAAAAGAAGGAAGAAAAAAAGAAAGAAATGAAGGAAGACACAAAGAAACAAAGAACCCTAGATACTGTAGGTATCCAGAATCATAGAAGCTGTAAGTATCCATGGGAGTCTCTGCACTTTTGACCATTACCTCTCATGGTTTTGATGTGCTACTAGAGTGCCACACACAATCCAACACTTCCTGAGCAGTAGTGACTACTGCATCTGTAAGACTTGTGCTCAGTGGTTTATATTTGCTCAGCACAGAGACAGTTAACACAGTAACTTGACAGTTTATGACTCATGACAGCAGCCAACACAAACTCTCTGCTCCTTCAGTCCCCTGAAGGGGATGTCACATGTCACAGCCAAAGACTCCAAGATCTGCCGGTCCTTAACAAAAGCTTTTAGTAAATCTCCTTTAAAGCAAAACATACTGCTCTTACCTGCAGAATACACCTGGAAGACCACACAAACACTGCGAGCATTATTGTCCTTGAGTGTGCCCAGAAAAAAGAAAGTGTCAAAAAGTCTCCATAAGTCATTGTCTTCTTACTTCTGCCATTATCTCGGGGGCGGGGGGAGGGAGGGGAATCCAGTCTCAGATTTAAAAAGTGTGAAACCACCAAATCTTTAGAAAATTGCCTTCCAGCAAACATAGAAAATTGACTTCCAATAAACACGATTCCATATAACAATAATGTAAGGAACTCAAAATGATTGCTTAATGCCTTCTGAGATTAAGCAGTGAAAATGAAAAAGATAAGAGAAAATAGAAGTTTAAAAACTACATTTTCATTTTGGAATATGGGATAGAACTTTCAAGTTTATTTCCAGACATGTTCTCTTTTCATCAAAATATTAATTTCTCTTTTCATTTACACATGTGTCATATAAACACCTCTCTCCCTTTCTCTCTCTCCCTTCCTCTCTCTCTTTCTGTCCTCTCTCTGTGTGTGTATGTTTGTATGTGTATGTTTGTTTGTGTTTGACTATGAAACCTTCCATATACCATATGTGCATTTTCTGTTGGAAAATAAACAATCCATATCTTATAGTAGATACAAGGGTGATAAAATATCAAGTATATAAATATATGATGCAAGACTGCGAATGAATGTGATTTTCTGTAGGGAATGTGCTGCAATGCCATCGAATATGGTACACAACCATGTCTTAAACAATTATTGCCTTGTTCATGGAAACCACACCAGCATAGCACTGATGACAGAGAAAGGATGTGGAGCCCACCAGGCATTTTGCTCAATCTGCCACAATGAAATGTCACAAAGGATGTGACATTACTGGTGATCTGAACACATGTCTTAGAACTTGAACTGCTCAGGGATTTTAAACCCATGGAAAGTTTTCCTTTTCTTAATGGAAGCATCTTCACTGACTCCCACTAGACTGCAGGCTTTCTGTAGTCAAGATAATTATGTTTTCCAAGTCACTTTCAATGAATGTTGTAACAGCACATAAATTTCAATTTTTAGTATGAAGATTGTGATCCAATGATCCAATAGCTAGGTTATTTCCTATTGATAAAATTGTGGAATTAGCTTTCTAGGTCTCTCTTTCTCTCTCCTTTTATTTTATACCTCCAAACTTGGAGTTTTCCTGCAAGATTCGTAGCTAAGAACTCATTCTAGAAAATGCTGAGGACCAAAATCATTACTCCCTTTCACTTTCAGTAGGTTAAGAAAGGTCTCTTTAGTGTATGAGAGTTTGGACTGCATGTCTACCTTGCTGAATTGAAAGCTGTGAGTTGGACACCTGTTTATTTCGTTAAGCATGAGATGTTCAGGGGATAGATCTGGGTCTTTCTTAAAACTGGACTGACCTACATACAAAATATTATAGATAAATTACTTATGGTAATCAAAAAATCTAAATAACCTTGTCTCCTCAGATTCTGCTAAACATGAAAAACGAAAGAAGGGGGAGGAATCAGGAGGGAAGAAAAGAAGCAATGATGGGTCTTTCATCAAGAGAGTCAATCTAGACATTACCTGAAGCTTAAAAATATATTGCATCTCGTAACTGATTTTCTTTCATTCTCTGTACACTGCCTGTCTCACTGAATTTATGGCTACAAACTGCAGTTTGCTTTATTCTTCTAAACAGCATTTAAAAGTGTTCTGGAAGTCTCCAAACAATAAAACTCTAACAAGAGTAATGTCTTCTCTAAAATAGCTCATTTAAAAATGGTCAATAAATACAAACAAGGCAGTCCCCAAAGTTCTCTTTCAGTCTGCTAGTATGAAGAATTAGGAAATAAAACACATGGGGGTGTGCTGCACAGTGACTATGGCATGACCCCGTCCGAAGCATTGTCTGAACCCCATACCAGCTCACTCTGGGGTATTGTAGAAACTGTGCTCTGGAGCAATACCTAGAGACCACTGAGCTTAAAGCCTTTTAGTTTAATTTACTGGTAAAAGCAGTGCTGCCTGCACTGTAAGTGATGGGAGATTTTTCTACTGATTTTGAGAGTTAATTGACTTCTCTGAGATCCCAGGTATGAGGTCCCTGTGTAAGTTACAGTTACCAAGTAGTCAATCATCAATATCAGAGTGATGAACACACGTGAGAGAGTGCTACCAATAATTATAGCTAGGCAAGAGGTTCAAAAGAAGAAGCCCTTGGGCAATTGGGCCTAATATCACAGTATGGATAATAAGTTTGATACTTATATGGAAAATCCATATTATTTTAGATCCCTTATGAGAATCAGGATCTAGACATCCTCCCCTGCCTTTTATTGAAAATATATTTTTCTTATACAATACATCCTTATCAGAATTTCCCATCACTCTACTCCTCAAGTTTCTCCCCATATGGATCCACTTCTTTTCTGTCTCTTATTGGAAAAAAGCAGGCTTCTAAGAAATAACAAAAACCATAACAAAAATAAAATACAGCATGGTAACTCCAAATCATCACATTGAATTTGGACAAGGCAAATCAACAGAAGGAAAAATGCCCAAAAGAAAGCACAAGATTAAGAGACCCACTTGCTCACACACTCAGAAGTCCTCACAAAATATTTAACTGCAAGCCATTTTATATATATGTATGTATAACACACACACACACACACACACACACACACACACACACACACACATGCACGAGGACCTGGTACAGACCCTAAAGGCCCTGTGCATTCTCCTTCAGATCATACAGGCTTTGCTCAGCTGATACAAAACCATTCCTTACCATGATTGTTAAATATCTTGGGCCTCCTAAATAATTACTAATGAATATCACAAATTTCCTGTCCACTTTAAATTTTTATTCATTTAGTTATTTAACCTATTCATTATTTTCATGTTAAATACAGTAATTAGCAAACATAAATATATTGGTTATTAGTATCTATATATAATTATATTCATCAGAATGTATATTTAAATGTTAAAATGTGTTTTAAAACTAAGTTTAAATTTTGATGTTCAATCCCTCTAATTGGCAGTTTTCAAAAATTACAATGGAGACATCAAGATGTTTCAGGACGTAAAGGAGTTTATTGCAAGATAAAACCAAGTTTAATCTCTGGGACTTATATGTAGAGGGAGAGAATTTACTCTGGCGAGTTTTCTTCTGATGTCTACATTCTCTTTCCTCCACAAGTATGCACATGTATGTACATAAATGAATAAATTAATCCAAGACAGAATTCAAAAGTAGAACCATATTCTTGCTAAAGTGCAAACACATACACCATAGTCTCTCTCTCTCTCTCTCTCTCTCTCTCTCTCTCTCTCTCTCTCTCTCTCTCTCTCTCTCTCTCTCTCTCTCTCCACACTCCATATATATGTTAGATATTTATCAACTTGACAAAAATGAGGGTAATCTGGGAGGAGGGAACTCCAGTTGTTAAAATGCCTCTATCAGATTGCCATGTAGGCATGTCTGTAGGGACATTTTCTTGATTAAGGATTAATGTGAGAAGGTTCAGTCCACTGTGAGTGATGTCACACTGGAGAAGGTGGAGCCAGTAAGTGTATTTCTCCATGGCCACTGTATCAGTTCCTGCAATGAGTTCAGGCCCTGACTTCCTTCCATGACTGGCTGTAGCTATAAGCTTAAACAACCCCATCATCCTTAAGTGGATTTGTCCAGTGTTTAATCACAGCAAAGGAAGCAAACTAGGAAGCAAACTAACACAGTTACCACTTTGAGCTATCGATTTGAGCATGTTTAAAGTTTAATTTCTTGTAAAATGAAATTTTTATTTTCATGAATTATGGTACAAAATCAGTCTACACCCTTACGTCTAACAATAACCCCCATTTAAAAAAATCAAATGTTAAGTTATTTGTATGTAACTTGAGTATTTTATTAATTTAATCTATTATTACTTTGAACAAAAGGATGGATGCTATTGAAGGCAGCAACATCAACATGACACAGGGAAAAACAGGAAGAAATAAAACTCATTCTCCTAGGTGGTTTGGAAATAATCCTGGTAAGAAAGGTAGCATTTTCATTAGGGTTGTTATTATTGTCCCCTTCTTCTGCCTCCACACTTCCACACTGGCTCTGATTTCACAACACATACTCGTGCCCACATTGTATATTCTCATTATTTCAGAAGCAGATGAATGGGGGAACATTTCATTGCTGTGTTCTCTCTGTGCCTGATCTTCAATTGCAATGGTATAGAGTCTGAATGGCTTGATGAACTCCCCTCTGGAAGGGTTCATTTCTAATTTTTATGACAATAATATTGTGCCAAATTCCACATATGGTGAGAATTGTCCTATTTGTATGTGTAGTCTACGTAAGCGCTTAACATACGTAGTGCCATTGGACAACATGTCATGGGCTTTTTTTTCTGTCCTTCCCTTTAGCCTAGTGATATTTACTCCACACCCTTTAGTTAAAGACATACTCTGACTTGTCATCTGTGTTCTGGCCTCCAGAACATGTCATTAGTTTCAACTTAGAGTTACCTTGCATTTAGATCATATCAATATAGCACACGTTTTTAACTTTATTTTATTTAATATTCAAATTATCTATGTAAAGTGACTGTTATTTTCGTCTTCATTTTACATGGGAACTCTATCAACTCCTGTTGCTGATCTGCAGGAGGAGCAGGCCTCTTTACTCCTTACCTTAAGCCTTCTGCTCTGATCTTCATGCCTCAATAACTGTATTGCACTGACACTTCTCTACTCTTAGAAACATAGCATCACTTCCTAATGTCACCTGTTGAGTGGATCTCTGATGCAAGTACAGGGAATTCATGATTTATTTTTAACTTTAAACTTTAGTTTACATTCCTGAGACCATTGTTTGCTGAGTGAGGAAATCAGTGGATATCATTCCCTACAGAATTAGCTAAGAATTGTTCCTGGCGGATCCCTCTGAGCAGCAGTGGTAATTTTCCTGTGCTCACAGGCTTGTCTGCCCTCCTCTCCTGGTGTGTTTTGGGTATGGAGCCCTGGTATTGGAGGGGAATATAAGGACAGAGGAAAAAAAGGAGGGAGGTGATTGGAGAATGGATGGAGAGAAGGTTTATGGGACATATGGGGAGGGAGGATCCGGGAAAGTGGAGATCATTTGGACTGTAAACAAAGAATATAGAAAATAAAAATATTAAAAAAAAAGGCTTATAGGCTGTGCTCTAACATGTCCAACAATGGCTATCTACCAAGAGGAGGTCCAAAAATCCACTAGTTGTTCAGTTCATGAGGCTGAATTTCTTAACTGATCTTCAGTATGCTTCAGAATCCATAAGTAGTTGACAGTGAAGGGATGGACTTGCTATCAATAGCAAGCGCAAGCAGGCAAATAGCAGAAACTTCACAGTTTCATCTCTTTTATATAAGCTGCCACCAGAAAGTGTGGCCCACATTGAAGGTGTATCTTCCAACATTAAAAGGTTTTATTAAGAAAAAAATTCTTCTCATGTATATCCAGCTGCATGAATTTTATTCATTCCAGATGTAGTGAAATTGACAAAGAATAGTCATCACAGGAGGTCTTCCCAAGGGAAGAGCTTATAAATTACTGCACGGTCCCAAATGATAAGGCATGAAAATATACATATAAGTAACATTATGTGGACTTAACAAACCATTCTTAGTAAAATATGCATATAAACAAATACATATATGCTTGAAAAGTAGTAATTATTAATAAATGCAGTTCATGATTTGAGGGAGAGTGGTAAGGGCTCTATGTAACTGTCTGGGGAGAAAGAAACATTATAGTAAAATTGAATTGTTAAAATAAACAAACAATAAGCAATTCCAGTGAAGATAATCTCAGATTAAGTAAGGTTCAGGAGGAAGCAAGTCACCTACACAGCCAGAAGATTGTGGGCAATCTACCACTAAATGTTGTCCTGTCTAAATGCAGCAGTGCTATTTACAGCCATTATCTATGCTTGGAGTTAAATGATTCAGAGTGACACCCTTTCCATGTCCTCTTCATTCAACTTCTAAAGAAGGAACTTGCTGATTTCGTACTTGAGAACCTACTGGTCAAATAGAGTAAAATAGACAATTTTACAATTGGGACATCTGACAGGACAATCCCTTCTCAACAGTAGCTTTGGAGAACCCCTACCAGGCAGGTTATTTTTCTTGATTAAATGTTTAAATAGTTTTACATATGGTGCAGAATTATCACTCATATTTTGGGACCCAGTGGCAGTTAAATACATGTATTACCCCAGAGTAACTGGCATACTCATTTTTCATGTGTTTATTTTTGAATATTTTCCATTTGTTTCAGACTTTCGAACATTCATTAGCTATTTTGCAATATAAAATTATTTGCTTTTAACCACATTAAACCTACTTTGACAGGAAACAGTTGAAGTAATTCTTCTAATGACACAATTACAGCCCTGAAACCTTTTTATTCCTGTCCTGGTGATTGAAGCCAGAGCTTGTACACACTAAGCAATGATTCCACGCAGGGACAACATGTTCAGCCTCTTCTGTAGCTACCTGACAACCTTTATGTAACATTTCATACCCAATCACAAAAGAATACCCATGGAATGCATTCACCGATAAGTGGATATTAATTAGCCCAGAAGCACTGAATACCCAAGACACAGGTAGCATATCAAGTGACTCCCATGAAGAAGTAAGGAGAGGGCCCCCATCTTGAATAGGCTTGATCCAGCATAGTAGGGGAGTACCAGGACAGAGAAAAGGAAGGGGGGAATGATTGGAGAATGGGTGGAGAGAAGGGGCCTATGAGACATATGGGGAGGGGGAAACCGGGAAAGGGGAAAGCATTAGGAATCTAAACAAAGAATTTAGAAAATAAATATAAAAAAGAAAAGAAAAATTTGGTTAAAATCTTCACCATCTTTTCCCTCCAATTATGCAACGATTGAAACTCCTCCATAGTATATAAATATATATATATATATATTTATATTTATATTTATATTTATATTTATATATTATATATATGTGTGTATGTATATATGTATGTATATATATATATGTAAATATACATGTGTATATGTATACATACATGTATATATGAATATATATAATTAGATATTTTCTTTATTTACATTTCAAATGTTATTCCCTTTCTGGTTTCCCCTCCAAGCACACTCAATCCCATCCCCCCTTCCTCCTGCTCACCAACCCACCCTCTCTTGCTTCCCTGTCCTGGTATTCCACTATACTGGGGCATTGTTTTCTAATTCATGAAATTCTTAGGCAAATGGATGGAACTAAAAAATATCATCCTGAGTGAGGTAACCCAATCACAAAAGAACATACACTGTATGCACTCACTGACAAGTAGCTAGTAGCCCAGAAGCTTCGAATACCCAAGATATAGCTCCATATTTTTCTTATTCCCACAGCACCAACTATTCTTTTGGAAATTCATTGGAGTGTTGGATTATGTATCTCCTAGAACAATCAGGGACTCTACGATGCTTTCTACAAGTTGTAGAATTTTACAGGATATGACAGAGTGGTCTTTAGGCTCTCAAGGGTTAAGTACCTCATTAAATGTCTTTACCTTTATTTAGAGGCACTGAATTGCATATTTCTTATTTCCTCTGAATTTTCTATCTTACATTTCCTTTGTTACTTAACATTTTGTACATAATTTTTGTGACACATGCCTTTGTCTCAATTTTATATAACATATGCATGATTTTCAAGAAAATTTATTGGGTTATAAATATTATTTTATTTTATTTGGGAGAGGATATAATAGAAATTAACAAACTAATTAAATGTAGGACAATGAGTTAATATAAAATATTGCATAAATAAAAAATCCGGATTATAAATTAGAGAACTCTTCTGTCAGGGTGTGATAGTAGAACAGTCAGATGCCTCAGTAGGTTGTAGGTGGGTACATTGAAGGTGAAGGAAAAGAATTCTCAAATCTAGTGAGTTTTATTCAAACTACCCATCAGAACCAGAGGTAGAGACATTGAGGAAGAAGAGGCTTGATATATTACATGTACATTCAATTGTAATGTGAAAATCACTTGAGGAAATCGATGATTTCTCCATGTGATTCCCACATACACATCCTGATTAGACCATCAAGGATCCAAATTCACAAGGAAATCATGGTGTTAATATCCCTGGAACTAGAAGTCACTCAGGACTGCACACTTCTGGGTGAGATTCAGATAAGGCAGATTTGACTGTTATTACAGAATGAAAATATACTAGTTGTCTGACCATGGGTCATGAAATATTTCACTATTTAAATCATGTTTCCAAATCCTTTGATTTGGTGATGTGAAGCCAGACTTTCATAATGACTGGAATCAGTAAGTGGGACAATCACATGACACCTTTCATATCAGGCATCATGTGCTGCTCTAAATGAGTACGC
Organism: Apodemus sylvaticus; assembly: GCF_947179515.1. Classification (NCBI taxonomy): domain Eukaryota; kingdom Metazoa; phylum Chordata; class Mammalia; order Rodentia; family Muridae; genus Apodemus; species Apodemus sylvaticus. The sequence goes on from NC_067475.1 coordinate 4,357,119, forward strand.
AACCCATCTTCTCATCAGCAATAGCTTCTTTTCATCAGATGAATTTATATATCTACAAATAAGGATTAATGATTCTATCTCATATAGCTTTGGAACAAATATGTAAATGGTTAATTATTTAAAAACACATAGCATGTGACTATTCATTACCTTTAATTACAGTGACTGAGAATAATTGTCTTAGTTAGGGTTTTACTGCAGTGAACAGACACCGTGACTAAGGCAACTCTTATAAGGGCAACCTTTAATTGGGTCTGGCTTAATTAACAGAATCAGAGGTTCAGTCCATTATCATCAAGGTGAGAACGTGGCAGCATCCAGGCAGGCATGGTACAGGAGGAGATGCGAGTTCGACATTTTCATCTGAAGGCTACTAACAGAATGCTGGCTTCCAGGCAGCTAAGATGAGGGTCTTAAACCCAATCCCACAGTGACACATCTACTCCAACAAGGCTATACCTATTCCAACAAGGCAATATCTCCAAATAGTTCTACTACCTGGGCCAAGCATATACAAACCATCACAATAATTATTATTCTCAAGAAGGCTGGGAGGCTGGCAGTTGGGAAAAGTCATTGAGATATAGATGTGTGGCTATTTCTAGTTGTTTTATAAAGAGGTCTCCAGATGCTATAGGTTCTGGACCCACCCAGCTCCAGTCATTCCTACTATACTCCAATCCTTTTCGTCATGGATAGTTTTCTAAGAGGTGCTTTAGAAAATAAGGATGTAGTATTAGGAATCTGTCTTCCTGAAAGAGACTTATTGTTTTATAGAAGAGATGCAGAAGCCATCTTGTGTTGGTCTCTTTTGCTCTTATGTGTTGAATGTCTATGAATAGAATGTTCATGGCACTGTTGTGTATAACATCAACATTATTTTTTAATATTTTTTCTATATTATTTGTTTACATTCCAAATGATTTCCCCTTTCCCGGATCCCCCCTCCCCATATGTCCCATAAACCTTCTTCTCTCCATCCCTTCTCCAATCACCTCCCTCCTTTTTCTCTGTCCTTATATTCCGTTCCCATGCTAGATCAATCCTTTCCAGGATCAGGACCCTCGCCATACTTCTTCATGGGAGTCATTTGTTATGAAATTTGTGTCTTGGGTATTCAGGGCTTCTGGGCTAATTAATATCCACTTATCAGAGATTGAATTCCATGTGTAATCTTTTGTGATTGGGTTACCTCACTTAGGATGATATTTTCCAGATCAAACCATTTGCCTAAAAATTTTGTGAATTCATTGTTTCTAATTGCTGAGTAGTATTCCATTGTGTAAATATACCACATTTTCTGTATCCATTCCTCCTTTAAGGGGCATCTGGGTTCTTTCCAGCTTCTGGCTATTATAAATAAGGCTGCTATGAACATAATGGAGCATGTGTCTTTACTGCATGCCGGGGAATCCTTTGGGTATATGCCCAGGAGAGGTATAGCAGGGTCCTCTGGAAGTCTCATGTCCAGTTTTCTGAGGAATCTCCAGACTGATTTCCACAGTGGTTGTACCATATTACAGCCCCACCAGCAGTGGAGGAGTCCTCTTTCTCCGCATCCTCGCTAACACCTGCTGTCTCCTGAGTTTTTGACCTTAGCCATTCTGACTGGTGTAAGGTGAAATCTCAGGGTTGTTTTGATCTGCATTTCCCTAATGACTAATGATGTTGAGCACTTCTTAAGGTGCCTCTAGGCCATCCGAATTTCTTCAGGTGAAAATTCTTTGTTAAGATCTGTACCCCATTTTTAATAGTGTTATTTGGTTCCCTGGGGTCTAACTTCTTGAGTTCATTGTATATATTGGATATTAGCCCTCTATCAGATGTGGGGTTGGTGAATATCCTTTCCAAATTTGATGGTTGCCATTTAGTCCTTTTAACAGTGTCCTTTGCCTTATAGAAACTTTGTAATTTTATGAGGTCCCATTTGTCAATTCTTGATCTTAAAGCATAAGCTACTGGTGATCTGTTCAGGAACTTTTCCCCTGTGCCCATGTCCTCAAGGGTCTTCCCCAGTTTCTTTTCTATTAGTTTCAGTGTGTCTGGTTTTACATGGAGGTCCTTGATCCACTTGGAGTGAAGTTTAGTACATGGAGACATTAGAATTACTTCAGAAGAGAATTCAGTTATGGGTTGCCATGTGGGTTTAACTTTGAGATATTTGTCTTAATAACACTAATTCATGTTGATAGAAACAGAAATCTGTTGGCAATTTTATTCTCTAGGCATGGTATCTTGTGTGGAGTAAGAAGAGAGAGAGGATAATCACAAGAAAGCAAGCATTCATTCACACACTCTCTCTGCTCTTTGTTGTGATTAAGATTGCTTAAGGTTCCTTTCTTCATAGCAGTGATAACCACTAATCTGGAACTGTAGGTAAAAAAAACCCCCTCTATTCCTTAATTGTTTTGTCTACGTATTCTATTCCAGAAACAGAAATGAAGATATACCAAGTACTATGTAATATTCATACATTGTGTAATGTTCAAATCAAGGTAGACAAATCGCCAAAAATCCATTTTCATTGTATTAAAAACATTCAAAATATTTTCTTCTGTTTATGCTTTTTAAGTCTACTATATGAAACAAAATGTAAGCCATCAAGGAATCAATCTTATGTAAAGTTGTTTTTTTTTTTAACCATACAAGCTCTAGGAAAGTAAGATTAGAACTAGAAGTATGTATTGTCTGCAAATACAGTGGATACAAAATTTTATTAGAGCTTTATCAGTGAACAAAGATAACTGTCAAGCACAGAATAAATGGGCATAGTTTTTACATACATGTTAACACTGAGGCACCAAGACATTGCCAAGCAAGGTTAGCCATTTGCCAATTAGAATTCAAGACTTTCAGTAAATTTCAAGTTCAGATGGACAACAGGCACTTTTTAAAATATTGCCATGTTAAGATCACTCAGATATATTCTTGTAATATCCACAAATACTGGAGATCATTATATAGTGAAAAAATAACTATCTGAATTCGTGCCTAACTACATGAATACTTTAGAGGGCTTTGAAGAAATTCTGTTTGTTCACTTTGCTTTTGCTTTATTTAGTGAATTTCTCACTCTGTAGACTGGTTTCAGCTATACAGTAAATTTATCCCTCTATAAACCAATAGATCTACTGAAATTCCTTCTGTAGTTATAACTGGCCTCAGTTATGGTGATCCTTCTGCCTCAGCATCTCAAGTACTGGTATAACAAAACTGAGTGACCAGGTCTGCTTTGTCAGTCTTCACTTATGGTGGAATAAGACAGTCGTGCGTTCATTCTTTTGGATAGGTATATTGAGGAGGGTAGAGTCATATACTAGATGATTCTCTCTTCCATAGTGATGCATTTGTGTACTTAATAGCAGGAAGCCCCAGAGCACATTTTATGATTCTCACCTATAAAGATCCAAGGTACAGGACAGAAATCCTTATCCCTGTGAGTAGGCTGTAATCTTCCTCTATTGTGGGGATGATGCCAGCCACTCTAATTCCATCTCTCTGCACACCCTCTTTTCTCCTTGAGCTCCTCATCATCTTCACACTTCTCACAGAGTGGAAAATGTCCTATAATGCTTCCCTTATTGCTAATTTGTCAAGTGTCCCTAGAAAGTCATAGTCTAAAAGTGCTCTTTTTTGAGCAATGGGTGCTAGTGTCAGCCATCCTGGGAAGCCATCACCACTGTTCTCAATATAATGCTTGCTCTTATTTCTCTGTCAAAATTAATCTGAAAATAGCAAGTGTTTACTTTCATGTAATGTGTAATAAAGTCCTTAGACTTAACTAAGGAAAATAAATCATGACTTATATATTGCAGAACCATTGGCATTTAAAAATCTAAAATAAACAGCAAAACAGGCTATATAGTGAATTGTTTAGTATCATGATAAAATAATATGTAATAATAATTATTAATAAATGATAAACCAAGATGACTATAGAGACAGCTCAGCAGTTAAGAGCTCATATGGCTTTTACAGTAGATCTGAGAGTAGTTCCCAGCATCCATATTTGGCAACGAACAGCTATCTGTAACAACAGCTTCAGAGGATTTTATGCCTCTTCTTGAGTTTCTAGACTCTGCCTTCATATACGTGTATCCGATTCTCCATTCACATGCATAAAAACATAATTAAAAATAAAATATACTTTTTAAGATTAGGATACCCATGTTCTGTCTGTCTTTCTGAAGAGATGATTGAAAAATCAGAGGTTTCAAACATCTTTCACAACTTTTGATGTATTAAGAAGAGATGGCTTCCTAAAAACAACAGGACTCTATATCCTCTTGCTGTATTTTTATTTTAAAAAGCAGGTGCTATTTTTTTTAATGAATGCTCTGAAATCCTAATAACCAAACATAAGACAAAACAAAATCAATGACATATGGGAAGAAAGAGAGACCCTCACTCTTGAGTCAAGTTGAAGTCTCCCCCTAGGCAAGATTCAGGGATTTCAGCACAGTTAAAAAATGTTCTTTGAAGGTCACCAACTCTGAAATAATATTTCTTTTATATATGTTGTCTCTAAATAAGATTGTTAAATAGCAAGGAGTTATGACTAAGGCAGGTGCTATGTGCTCTTCAAATATAACCTCATTACTTCTCCAGCAGATACCTTCAACCTTCTGTCTACCTCACAAATAAGACTACACAGCTTTGCTTACAGTAAAAATATCTTAAGTGAACCTGAAACCTTGGTGACCTACCTGAAACCTTGGTGACCTAGGACCTTTTTCTATTCCCTCTGATCTTATTTAATGAATATCTAAAACAACTCTGTGATTTCATTGGAAAAGACCTTTTTAAAAGTAAATTTACAGGTGATAAAATCACATATATGATTCAGTGATCCTCTAAAGACGCAATTGTGTTTTCTGTTGACCATTTACTGCTAGGCATACTGCCTACCCTTAAGAATTGTCTGTTTCCTAATGACTTCATTTATAGACTACATAAATGTTTATAATGTTTTGAGTTAGCTTTGCATTTTCTAGAGAAATGAAACACAAAACCCGAACCAAACCAAACCACAACAGAAAAACAAAAACAAAAACCCAAATCATCTAACACAGAGGAAGAATAATTTCCCAGGTCTTGAGACTTGGGACTTGCGGTGGTTTGAATAGGAGTGGCCATTTAGGCTCATGTATTTGAATGCTTGGTCATCAGGAGTGTCACTATTAGCAATCATAGTGATGTTGGAGGAATTATGTCATGGGTGGGGGGGCTTTGTAGTTTCAGAAGTTTGAGCCAGGCCCAGAAGTATGCCCTCTCTCTCTCTCTCTCTCTCTCTCTCTCTCTCTCTCTCTCTCTCTCTCTCTGTGTGTGTGTGTGTGTGTGTGTGTGTGTGTGTGTGTGTCTGTCTCTGTCCCTTCTGCTTATTTCAGATTGAGATATAGACCTTTCCAGCCCCATGCCTACGGTTGATTATAATACCCACCGTGCTGGCAATGGACTAAATCTCTGAACCTGTAAAGAAGCCCAAATTGTATGTGTTCCATTTTAAGGAAAAAAAAAGAATGGTTTGGTAGTTTGTTTCCCTAGTGAGACAATATTGGAGAAGACTAAATTTTCGTTTGCAAGTGGTTAACAAACAGAGACTGGTTACTGTGCATGCTGCCTTAGAGTCTGCTATTTCACATGAATGTCATCCTGTTGCCTTTAGAAGGCTGTGGATTCTTGTTCTACATCCACAGTGGCCCTCAAACTTTTCTTCCTCTTTGTATGCAGGGAATATCTGAAGCTTGAGGGGAGAAATTTGATTGTGACATTTAGGGTACGTCTTCCAAGGTCTCTTACTTTCTGCCTATTGTCTGGCTGTTGGTCTTTGTATTTGCTCAAGCTTCTCTGATGACTGCTAAGCAAGACAGTGATATATGAATATATAAGACTGTTATGAGGATTAAATTTATTGTTATGTTCCTTTAGGAGGACATTTTACTGTAGGCCCCTGGTCTTAGATTCTTGGTCACCCAACTGGTATCAGGTATGGGTTCCATCTCATGGAAAGGGCCTTAAATCAAATCAGATATTGGTTAGTCATTCCTCTAAGCTTGGTGCACAATTGCCTTAGCATATCTTTCAGGCAGGATATTATTGCAGATGAAAGGGAATATAGCCCAGATGGTGTTTATGATTCTCTTTGATAGCATGTAGAGAGTACCCTCTTTGTCTCATGATGTAGTATCAGGGCCCTTTTTAAAAATAATATCATTTTTCATTAGTACATTTAATTATTTACTTTGCATTTTGCTTCCTGACCATAGCTCCCCTCACTCCTCTCCCCTCAGTCCCACCCTATCATCTTCCTCCCCCCAAAATCCTTCCTCCCCTTCTCCTTAGTGAATGGTTAGAAGGGGAGGCCTGTCATGGATACCAGCCCACTATGGCACAAGTCAAACAAGACTAAGTACATCTTCTCCCAGAGGCCAGACAAGGAATCCCAGCTTGGGGAAAGGTTTGCAAAGGCAGGCAGCAGAGTCAGAGACAGATCCTAGTCCAATTGCTTGGGGACTCACATGAAGACTAAACTGCACATCTGCTACAAATATGTAGGGGACCTAGATTCAGCCCTGCTCTTTGGTTGGTGGTTCACTCTCTGTGAGCCCCCGCGGGCCCAGTTTAGTTGACTCTGTTGATCTTCTTGTGGTGTCCTTGACTCCTCTAGCATCCCCAGTCTTTCCTTCTACTCTTTCACAAGACTCCCTGAGGTCCACCTGATGATTGGCTGTGTGCCTCTGCATCTGTTTCTACCCAGGTCTGGATGAAGCCTTTCATTAGACAGTTAGACTAGTGACTTTCTGTAGGCATAGCATAGTATCATAATAGTATCAGAGGTTAGGCAGGGTTGGCACATGCCTTTAATTCCAGAGGCAGGCAGAGTTCGAGGCCAGCCTGGTCTACAGACTGAGTTACAGGATAGCCAGGACTACACAGAGAAACCCTGTCTCGAACCCCCCCCCCCCAAAAAAAATAGTGTCAGGGAATGACCCTCTCCCATGCTATGTGTTTCAAGTTGTGCCAGTCATGGGTTGACCATTCTACTCTCTGCTCCATCTTTATCTCTGGACAAATTTTGACTAAAAGGTATATAGGAAGGTTTTTGTCCCCTGTCCTCCATTGGAAATCCTGCTTGGCTACAGGACTTGGCCACTTCTGGTTCCATATTACATTCTGCTGGTAGTCTCAGCTATGGTCAACCCCTGTGGTTGTTTGAAGAGATTTGGCCCCCATAGATTCATGCGTTTGAATGCTTGTCCATAGGGAGCAGCAGTATGAGAAGGTGTTATCTTATTGGAGGATTTGGGGCCTGGTTGAAGGAACCATGTCACAGTGTAGGTTGGTTTGGGGGCCTTTTATGCTCAGGCTTTACCCAGTGTGGAAGAGTGTCTGCTTGGCTGCTGGCAGGAGACAGACCCATCTGGCTCCTTTGGATCAAGATGTAGAAGTCTTGGCACTTTCAGCACCATGTGTGCCTGTATGCTTCCATGCTTCTTGCCCTGGTGATAATCAACTAAACCTCTGAAACTTTAAGCCAGCCTCAGTGAAATTCTTGCCTTTATACTAGTTTCCCTGATCATGATGACTATTTGTAGCAATGAAACCCTAACTAAGACAGAAGTTGGTACTAGGAGTGTAGTGTGTCTACATATGGTACTATTTCTCCTATGGCCAGGATGCCAGAGTCTAGAAATCAAGGGGTGGACAGAGGAATAGTTCCACTCACTAGCACTCCTAGTAACCCATAAGGAAACATTTTGCTTCTTGATTCCATAACTCTATGTTCGGCTAACTTAGAAGTTTTGGTTCTAGATGGAGGAGTATTGTTGCTAGCCATAACAAATATTTCATTGAGCTGGAAGTTCAGACCTCCCTCTGGTCAAGGACTTCTAATGCCATTAAAGCAAAAGGCTAATAAAGGAGTAACAGTAATAGGAGAGGTGGCAGATCTAGGTTACAATGTAGAAATTGGATTGCATCTCCACAATGGAGGTATAATGGACTGTGTCTGAGTGCAACAGATTCATTAGGGCACTCTTAGTATTATCATGTCTGTGGTTAAAGTCCATGGGAAACTAGGACAGCTTAATCCAAGGATGATGACAAAGGGCACAGACCTATCAAGAATGAAGGTATGGGAGAAGGCCAAGAAAAATAGCTAGGAAAAGAGCCAAGACCTACTGAGGTGTTTGCAGAGGGTTGGGGAAATACAGAATGTAGAGGAAGGTAGTTATAAATATCATCTAAGGTCACTCCAGTTGAGAAAATAAATATTATAATTGACATGAGGGCTTTTGTTTTATTCAGTTAAGAATTTATTTATAGAGATTCTGTATTTTCTTTCAATTTATTTCAATTAACAGAAAATATCAATGGTTATTTTTAAGATTGAGATAATAAAAGGATGTTTCCCAAGAGACATTGACTTATTCTAAGTTTATAATACATTTTTGGTTGTTATTTTATGTTAGGTGTTATTATGATCTGGTTATTGTTTAAATTTTGACATGAGATATGATTTATGTCAAGTTGACAAGAGGTATACTGTGATGGCTATTCTCAGTTGACACTTGACTATATCCAGAAATGAACAGCACACCCCTGATTCATATATTGAGGCATAATGGAAAGCTCCTAAGATCTTGTAAAAAGAATTAAGAAAAGCTAAGGTGCAGGCATAGTGATACATACATGCCTTTAATCCCAGGAGACAAGGCATGCAGACCTCTGAGTTCAAGGTCAGTATATACAGCAAGTTCCAGGACAATCATGCTTAGACAGATAAGGGAATCACTGAAAACATAAAACTAGTAAAGAGGTAATAGAACAAAGTGGGCCATGCTCCAGCCTCAGCAAGCAGGAGAACATGGCTGCTTTGATATGTAGCTCTGGCCTTAAAGTAAAAAAACAGAAGAGGTTACTGAGACAATTGATGTTAGTTATCTGGAGTTAAAAACTTAGCAGTGATTTATAACAGACCAGTATCACTGAGGTGAAATCTTCTAGGAAGTGTTTTCAGAGAGCACAAAGAAGCTGTGTTCCAGAAATAGACATTGTGCATGCAGCCAGACTTGGTAATATGTAAGAGTTACCCTGGAGGTACTGGCTATGAAGGCATGGAGGGGTCATGGAGAGAAGTTGAGGCTTGGCAGAATGTTTAGCAAAAGCCATTGGTGAAGGTGCAGCCTCACTGGTAGTTGAAGGCTGAAGATTGATGAGGTCAGGCAAAGTTGAATATTAACACCATAGAGATAGCCTATGACAGGCTCTTGGTGTAGAAGACCACAGAATATTGGAGATGATAGTATAATGAATGGAATTACCATCAAAAACAGCAGCAGTGGATTGGAGTCAGCCAGAGCCTAGAGTGCTACAGGGGGCAGAGCTGGGGAAATGACCCAAGCCCTTTGGAGGAACACAGGATATCATACGTGGATCTGAGATACTGGAACAAGAAGTTATGAGTTATAGTTGCCTTAGATACCTTAACTTGTTAAAGATGACAGTGCCATAGGATACCTGCTGAGGAAAGTTGCTAAATGCAGTAGAAACAGCGAAAGGGAAAGAATTGTGCTTCATTCAACAAAGCTGAAAGAAAGGAATTGGACATCAGACATGGAGGTGCAGAGTTTGGAGTTTCCCCAGCTTGTTTTTGGTCTTTTTTTGATCCAGTATTTCCTCACTATGATATTTTCCAATGGCAGTGCATATCCTGTGATGTTGGAAGTATGCAAATTGCTTTTTACTTTTGATTTTATAGGGAATTACAGCTAAGAGATTGTATGAATATCAGAAGAGAATTTGAACCTTGGACTTTTAAACACTGTTGGGACTGTGAAAGACTATGGGGATTGTGGTGGTTTAAATATGTTGCAACAGTGTCTCTTAAGTTTCTTTAAAAGCAACTTTTTTATTCATGGTGTTTTATGCATTTATTGTCCCCTTTCATTCTAATGATTTTGCAGATGTTGTCATGGGATTGGGCAGCTAGCTTCATTTGTAGTGTTTTTCTTCTATGAAGAAGGATCTGAGTATCCCCGACCCAACATCAATGAGTTTGCCATGGAGCATCAGCCTGTAGTCCCAGTGGTAGAAAGAAATGGGTAGGAGATTTCTGGGCCTCTGAAGACAGCCAAATTTACCTAATACATTAGATTAGCCTTAGGCCAAGTGTGAGACTCCAAAAAAGGTTGATAATACTTGGGCACTGACATCTATATACATGTACATTCATAGATAATCCTCAGATACATATGTTTCTCTCTCTGTCTCTGTCTCTCTGTCTCTCTGCTATAAACACACACACACACACACACACACACACATGCACGCTCACAGAAACACACACATGAAGGCACATGAAATACATCCTACCCTGCTTCTCA